>NC_135888.1:83927489-84142291 GCF_964194155.1 Cetorhinus maximus | reverse complement strand
TACAGCAGTCCACAGTGCCAGCTGCATTTGAGCCACAATGACAAAGCAAAGTGTTGCTTCTGGAGAACTAGATTTATCTGCTGATGACTCTAAAGCACAACCACCACACACGTGGTCGGCTTGCATGCAATGAAAACTGTGCTGCTTGATTGTTTTGAGTACCTTGACACATTCTGTTCCCTTTGGAGAATAGTGCAGAAATGTTGGAAGATATTCACAGGCTGATTATCAACCTGTTTGGCCAGGTCATGAACGCTCCTTTTGTGTCCATCAACTCCTGGAAAAGGACTTGAACCCAAAGCAATGTGACTCAGAGACAGGGATGGCACCTGACTGAGCCATTGCTTCTCCATCATGTTGCTAATAAAATGTGATAGAGGAGACCATTGGCATGCAGAGGCAACTCATCAGCTGCCTGTCTGGGAGAAACCCTACAGTATTTGGCAGTGTGGGTGTCAAGATTCATGATGGTCAGCTGCATACTGTGATAAGTTGCCTTCATGAGTGGACAGCCTTGCCACCAATTAACCAGCGAGCAGCTGAGGAGTATGAGCATGTGAAGGAGGAGGTGAAGGAAGAAGAGGAAAAGGAAGGGAGGAGATAATCTAAATAGGCTCTTTCTACCCTGGCTGGCTGTGAAGAACTCATCTGGGTATTTTGCCAGTAACTACAATCCTAACTCCCCAATCACCAACAGTTCCACACCATACCTTCCCTTTGTTACTGACCATCAACTTTCAATTGGGGACAATGAAAAATAAAAACCACCGAAAAGTAAACATTCCAAACTGTAATGTCTTTTGCAGGACAGAAACACTGGAGCACACACATGGGGCAGGATTTTATGTCCTGCGGGCAGGCGCGCGCCTGACCCGATTGGGCATAAAATCACATGCGATGATGTTGGGCGAGCATCCCAACATCATCGCGCACTCTCGCGATACTTTGGTCAGTAGGCGCGTGTGAGTTGGCAGCGCACCCACCGACAATTAAGAATCCTATTAAAGCCTTTAATCAATTAAGTTAAACATATTTTTTGCTGCTTGTTCAACCGTTCAGTAGGTGGGATGAGGTTTCCAACAATTTCTGAAAAAAAAATTTTAAACATCATTTTTAATATGCTCCTGTTCATGACTGAGTCACATGTGGAGACATGATCTCTCATTTTTAAAATCTTTATTTTTGAATGCACAGTTCTTCAACTCCTTGAGGTGGTTCTCTGCCTTCAGGGAGCTTTTAGTGCGTGCTCTCCCATGCATGTGCAGACTTTAGTGCTCGCGCTCCTCCCACCCCCACCCCGGCAGCACTGAGCTTTTCAGCGTGCCTTTCACCCTGGCTGGCTGTTAATTGGCTAGCCGGTGTGAAATTGGATAGGGGCCAATAGGGGATGGCGAGCCATTTCCTGGCCGTTTCCGGGCCCACCCGCCCGCCGTGCCCGCCTGAGGAGCGGAAAATCCTGCCCGTGGAGTTCTAATACCCAACTGAAACTGGTTTATTCAGGGTTGCTTATATGCATACAAACACAAATGGCGACAAGAAGGTGCTATTATGCTCCTCCCTCCTTAAAGAAAAACATTACACAATGTTCAAATTTCATACAACTTGTAAACATTCCTTATTTTGCGTTTATTTACAAATCCAACTTTACCATTGGTTTTCTATTCCTAAAAAGATACCTCCTTTCTCGACCCAAACTTCCCGTACTTGGGAAAAGATGGTGACCCATCTGGGCAAGAGTCTGAGGAGAAGTTTTCTCCAACAAAGACTGATTTTGCCTTTGACATTCAATGGAAATTTCTAATTCATCAGACATGTGTGTCTGATTCTGTCTGACTCTGTCTCAGATTTGAACAAGGTTCAGGCACAATTTGTGTTGGAGTACAACCCTAACTATTGATACTCTACTCGTATCCCAACTATCTAATTCATAAGGCTCATTTGATTCTTCTCAACTTCCTTCTTCTTCGTGAACCTTTGAAGGTAAAACATGATCTACATGTGCAAACCTAACGCACCCACTACCATACATCTTGACCAAATATGTGCGACGACCACATATTTTCACAAATCTTCCAGGTAGCTACTTCAACCACTTATGATGCTGATCTTTCATCTTAACCTTCTGGTTCAAATTCAAACTCCTTTCTCTCACTCTACCCCTATCATGACTCTCTTTCTGCATAAATTGTTTCTCTTTTACAAGAGTGTGCTATTACAGAAACTAAATTCATCAATAAAACCATGCTGTATTGCATACAAACATAAACAATTCATTCTTGTGCATTTCCTTCATGTCTGTCTCCCACGTACCCTTGCCTGTTCTTACGCAGTGGCTGCAGCATGACCAGTGGATGGCAGCTGACTGTCAGTGGGAAAGACTACAGATGGTCTTATAGGATGACCTTGAGCAGCTCTGGGCCTAGAAGCTCCACCTTGGCATGGCGGCAACAATCTGGGCTGGCTTACTAACAGGAGAGGGCACTGGTGGAGTGGCAGGGTTGGGAGGGCAAACACTGTCATCTTCAGAGAGAGTAGCAGGTTCACGGAGCTCCACGGTGACATTGCCAGTTCCCCAAGTTGGTGCCTCAGCAATCCTAGTTACCTGTTGGGGGACAGATTGCCGGGCTGCTGTGACACCCCACAAGTCCCTTCGCACACTGATATCCACAGCCATAGTGGCAGCAGCCAGAACTCGCTGGCAGCAAACTGACCTTGCATCACTTCAGTCTGAGCTTCCATTTCAGGACCCAAATGTTGGGCGGTTGCTGCTCATTCTGGAAAGGCAGCTGTGACATCGGATATCAGACGCTGCATCATAGTTGAATCCACAAGTGTGTTGATGGAGCTTCCCACCACTTCCACATTAGAGAGGACGGACTCCAAACTCTGCACAAAGCCCTGTGCTAAGTTAGCACTGGACTCTTGATATTAACTATAAACTTCCTGGCAGGCTTCCCAGTGTGCAAGCATTTTGCTGTGCATGCCCATTCAGCTGGAGGCTGCTCCATCAAACTGCTCATCTGAGTCCTCTGATGCAGAACGTGTGTCACATCATCCTGTAGCAAGTTAGCATCCTCACTATCCTTGCCCCCTTGTTTGCAGGCTACTCATGCCCAATGTCTCATCACATGCAGATCCCGCCTCTAGTTATCCTGTAAATTACACACAATCATGAGTGTGAAATCAGGTGGCAATGCTGCATCTTAATCATCACTGTCTTCTTGGTGTTCCTCCAGTCCTTGACCAGGTTGCAGCACTTGGATATCTGAAAGGAAAAAGGCACATGGTTAAGATTGGATGCCAAGAGGGGGTTGAATGTGAAAGGTGCATGCTTACAGCAAGTGCAGCTTTTAAATCAGAATAGATTGTGGGATGAGGGGTAAGTGGAATGTAAGAAAGAGGATTAGGTTTGAGGAAATGATAGTCTTCAATGGTTTTATCCCAGCCTCTGGTCACAGCCTCAGCAATAGCCATGGCCAGAACTGTCTCCTGGGTTAACTCCTGATACCTCTGGTTGTGTGTCATCTTTTTCCTGCAAGAGAGCAAGTGTGTCATTGAGTGCTTGTTTGGCTGATGTGGCTATCATGCTTGAATAGCTGTCAGTGTGTACAAGCTCTGAGATGTGGGATGAGTCTTGCAACAGTGGTACCTGTGTGAGGATAAGGTGATGGTTACCAATTTCAGGTCTGAATCCAGATTAATGGAGATTGTTGATAAGCGAGTGATAGGTGTTGATACATTGAGCAATATCTGAGACTAGCTGGTGTAATTTGAAAGTAGAAGATGCATTCAGTGACTTTCACCATTTATGATGTCATTGAACTTTGTGCAGCTCTGAACCTAGGTCCTTAGGGCTGGACTCCTGCCTTTTGATTGTGAATCTGGAGGGCCTTCTGACAGATACAGAACACCTCTCCTACTTTACACGTTCTCCTCTAAGGCCCGCAGTCTATCATCCAAAAACCTTGAACCCACTTTCTCCCATGTTGTGACATTCTTCGCAGGTTAACTTCAGCTCAACCAGGACTCTGAGCAGCTCTTCCTGCCACAATGCACCTTCATTTAAGCAGCACAGGCTAGCTTATAGTGGTGTTGGCCACTCACAATATTGCCCCTCCTGTTGATATACCCAGCCAATGAACAGTGTGGTAAGCACTGGCTGGACAAACAGATCATTAAAATGAGCAGGCTGCTTGCCAACTTCATGCTTTGTGTTCTTGGCAATCAATGGGCTTGGTTAATCGTGCATCATGATTCCTGTGTCCATTTTCAGAGCTGTCCAATTTAGCCCCCAGATTATTTATACCGTGCATGCCTTAGAATACCACTTTAAAAAAGTACTTTATTGGCACTGAAGTACTTGGGAGGATATGAAAGCTGCTGTATAATTGTAAACATATCCATTTTCGTGCAATCAGAGAACATCTGACCAAGACAGTGAAAACTAGCAGGCTTGTGATCTCTTGAATCTCCATAATCTCAGCACCTTCCCCAGAATAAATAAATGGTCATTTGCCCCAAATAGAGTAAATGCTTAATCTTATGGGGTCGATTATCTGTTCCAAATTTTTTTCATATTCGTTCATGTGATGTGGGTGGTGCTGGATTTATTGTCCACCCCTAGTTGCCCTTGAGAAGCTGGTGGTGAGCTGCCTTCTTGAACCACTGCAGTCCATCTGTTATAGGAACACCCACAGTGCTGTTAGGGAGGGAGTTCCAGGATTTTGACCCAGCGATGCAACTTCCAAAGATGTGTTAGTTTTGCAATTAACAATATACAAGTGGGAATTAAGATATTGCAATTTTATCTCCCTTGTTTTTAATTCTTGATAAATACTTCAAGGGGAAAACACACAGGGCTGTGGGAAAAGAGCAGGGAATTGGGGCTAATTGGATAGCTTTTTCAAAGAGCCGACAGTCACAAAGGTCAATGTCCTTCTCATGTGCTGTATCATTCTATAATTCTATATCACGTAATTTCTCCAGCTCTTCAATTTTTGCTGCCAGATCATTGCTTGCTATAATTCTGCATCATATTTCCTGTTAATACAATGTTCCTATTTCTTTTTAATAACTACTACATTCCTTCGTGTGCAAATAATGACCTATGTTATAGTAATTTTCATTCTTGTGTTCTTCTTTAGCTGTGCACTTTTTTCTGTACCTCCAGTCAAGGTATCTGAATTGTTGTTACAAAGTTTAAAATGTAGAGTTATCTTTGGCTCCTTGTTATCATAAATAGGACACTGTCTTCCCCAAACAAAAATGTTCTTAGACTATTTTATTGAAGCTGTTACCGACACATGCCTCTGCAGGCCTCTTCAATTAAACTAAGTTCACCTCATTTACTGATGGAGCATTTACACCCTGAACTGTTCCTTCCACAGCTGAATTACTGAATTTTTTGATATTAGTACAGATTAAGTGGCTTATCAGCTACTTGAGAGGCAGTCAAGGTCATTATTCCAGTTTATCAAGATTGGCTATTATTTTCCATTGCTGCTAAAAAAAATGTAACCTTTGGCAAAATTCAAAGGTGTGTATTCCTACAGTTTTATTAATGATTTTGTTAACTGCTGAAGAAAAGATTCCTTTCTCTCATTTTTCATTTTAGGTCCTCCCTTGGGAGCTGTCTGAATAATGTGAGAAACAACAGGATAATTGGAAGTGTTTGTCAATTGTTGGTCACAATGTGACACAGTGAACTAGTGATGTCATTCATCAACTTCTAATTAGTGTGTGATCTCATAATTCTCATTTGTTGGTTGGCAGAATTTGGTTGGCTGATGGGGGAATTGACTTAAAAACACCAGCTTGGGTCACTAATTATAAAGTGGCCATTTAAATCTGATTTGGTATTGTGATTAGATCTATGCCCCAGCCAATAAATGTAATTTAGTTTTGCATCACCTTAACACTATAACATCATTTGATCTTATGACATCACAAATATCACATTATGATATAATTAAATAGTCTGTGGTTCACTGAGGCGTCAAATTCAACTGCTGCTGAATATGAGGAATTAATGACACATCATCACCACTTGATATTTAACACAAATTTGGTGAGTTATTCTCATTTTCAACACCTTTATTATCCAGTTTTCTTGTTTTTGTTATCTATATTGTCAATTATGTGAAAATTGGGGCGAGGGGTTTGTAGGGCTGGGGTGTAATGATTTTTTGGGCAGAATTTTAACCTTTTCACCTGCTTGCAGTGGGGAGGTCGACTGCGAGTCAGGAGCCTAAAAGATCTAAGAATGGGTTTTGCTGTTTCTTTTTAACTTAGCCACAGCACTAGTATCCTGCTTACTGGTTTCCCGAACAACTGGAGTGGGCGGGCGTGATGGCGACTCACACCACTCTCAAAGGATTTCTATTTAATGTGATCTTGACAGGGGTTATAATTCATCTGTTCTTTAAGTGTCAGGACACAGGCAAGAACTTTGATGGTGGAGTGTCAACCTGGGAATGTTACCCTGTGCCCCCTCCCAACCCCAGCTCTCAGGTGCATTTCTGGAGGCAATTCTGCAGGCAATAAGGGCCTACAGGGAAGTGTTACTTCTAGCACATAGGGGGAAGAGGCTGGCATCTGCAAGTAAACAGGCATGGCAGGAAGTCGCAGAGGAGGCGAACAATAGGTATGTGGTCTCACACTCCTGGATACAGTGTCAAAAGAAGTTCAATGGCCTCATCAGTGCAGTAAATGTGAGTAACATTCTTCAAGGGTAGACACCCGACTCTGACTTGCTCAATATTCTCCTGCACAGCACTCCCCAGACCAACACACCTTGCAGCTCCACTCATTCCTTTCTCTCCAAGCCGATCTGAACAGCCACCACTGACGCTCACCCTCACCTTATTGCTATCTCACCCATTCCTCGCAGTCACCCTCCACAAGTGATGCCCTTTCATCTTCTCAACACATTTGTTTTCTCACACTCCATAACTCTCTGCTTTCTATCCTTGTAGAAGAGACTGCAGGACCCCAGGGAGAGTTAGAGAAACAGTGGGATCGGGGGGTGGGGTTAGGGGTCACGGGGGTGGTTAGGGGTCGGGGGAGGGGTGCAGGGAGGCAGGTTGGGTAGGGGGCCGCCAGTCATAACCAGCCTGATCACTGCAGGGAAGGATCCATTGGAAATCACCTGCGTTGTGAATGCCTGTCCATTGGAGATAGAGAGATGTGGCTCCCTTAGATTCCTGATGACAGAATTATATATCACACAGACACATGTCATATAAGAATCACTCATACTGTCACCTGTAACTGAAGTATGATCATCAGCACAATGATGAATTTGAACTCTTTCTCTCTGTCAATCCTATTTCATATTGCTCATACAGCTCCTTCAAGCAGGCACAAAAGCACATGTGGGTGGCAGCTAAGAGGTCCTCAGGGGGCACTCTGAAGAAACACCATCCATTGACTCATACATACCCTCCACCAGTTCAGATACTCACACCTCGGCAGAGACTCCAAGACAGTTAACTACGTTGTCAAATGGTGAGTCACACATCACATGTGAGCAGGAATAGGTGCTGGAGACAGGCACAGGAGTGAAGAGTCACCATCGGAGGGTGAAGGACCCTCTAACTTCTGTTCATTTTGACACAGCTGCTGAGCCTTTGGCCAAAAGGACTTTGACCAAAAGGACTGTTCTGGAGTAGCATCAGAAAATGTGAGATTCTGTCAGCATTTCACAAGACACTGCACATGATTAGAGAGAGATTGGAGGAGTCTGTTTCTGTCCTGAATTCTAGGATGTCTGAGGCATTTGCGATAATATCCATACCCATGGAAAGGGTGGTCATCTGTGTGGGGCAACAACATGACAGGCAACTGAGTGCACCTGACCCTCATAAATAGCCTGCACATTCAGCCTGCCAGTTCTAATAGGATGGAGCAAAGCCTCACTTTGTCTATTCAGCACCTCACTGAAGTGTTATGCAGCTCTTGGCTAGCAGGGAAGTGAGTATGGGCCATAAGAGGGAAGATGGAAAAAAGGGGCGTGGAAATGGGGGTTCTGCTCAAGGCACTCCCACTCTTTTCCCTCCCACCCCCCACGAGTCGGAACACTACATGTTGCCTCCTGACTCCATGACTGAGTTTGGAGAAGTCCTCACAGACTCTGAACCCCACATGACATTGGCCATGAGCACCCGAACAGCCAGAGCAGGGAAACAAGCAACCTGCCTCGGGTTCTGCTGAAGCAAAACTGTAGCACCACATAGAGTAATTGGAAAAGGAAGGTAAAAGATTTATAGTGCACAAGAAAAATCACTTGGGTGTTCAAATGCCTTTTAATGTGTCCATTTTCTTGCAGTTGTTAGCATCATAAACTTTATTTCATGTATCCTTTGTTCAGTCATCTCTATTGTTGTTTCTCATCTGTCAAGTAGATATCAGCGATGAGGAGAATGGCTTGATAGAAATAGAAAATGAGTTCCAGTGTCAGTGAATTGGGAGGATGACTGACTGTGGAAATGCTTTGTGTTGGAGGAGTGTGGGATTAGGGCTGTAGCATGGTTATCATTGGTAGGCCTCAAGGCTGCACACATTTAGACTAGCTGAACTGTGCCTGTGTGAGGCCATCCTGAGCATCTCTGGCTGCCTGGTGTGCTGCTGTAGGAACCTTTGCTGCATGAGGCTCATCCTCCTGCCACTCATCCTGCTGCACCTCATCTTCCTCCACCACCTCCACTGAGGAAGCAGAGTGAGCATCATCTTCCTCCTCCTGCAGCTGCAGCCCTCTCTGCTGCGCTATGTTGCGCAAGGCAAAGCAGACAAAAATCATTTGGGACACTTTTTCTGGTGCAAACTGAAAGGCACCACCAGATCTGTCAACCCAAAGCAGCCCAGTGGCCTGCTCAGTGACCACTCTTGTACTCATCTGACTTTGGGTGTAGCTATCCTGGGGATCAGTGGTGCAGCACCTCACAGGTATCATCAGCCACATCCTTAAAGGGTAGCCCTTGTCTTCAGGGAGCCAACCACTGAGTGTATTTGGAGCTTGGGAGATCTATGGTATACTTGACTAGTGCAGGATGAAGGCAACATGGCAGCTTCCAGAATGTCTTGCACAGAAAGACACAATTATCTTCGAGTGGTTACAAACCAGCTGAACTTTAAAGGCTTAGAATACCATTCAATTTTTGAATACCCCTTGATGATTTGTGGGTGTCGCAAGTTTAATCTGACTCCCTGAACTGTGGGAATCCAATCACTGCAGTTAATCCCAGGGCCCTCTTGTGCTGACTGGCCTCATCATTAACAAAGCGGATATAAGTGTTTTTTATTCTTTCAGGTGATGTGGGCATCATTGGCTAGGCCAGCATTTATTGCCCATCCCTAATTACCCTTGAGAAGGAGGTGGTGAGCTGCCTTCTTGAACCATTGCAGTCCATGTGGTGTAGGTACACCCACAGTGCTGTTAGGAAGGGAGTTCCAGGATTTTGATCCAGTGACAGTGAAGGAACGGTAATATAGTTCCAAGTCAGGATGGTGAGTGACTTGGAGGGGAACTTGCAGGTGGTGGTGTTCCCATGTGTCTGCTGTCCTTGTCCTCCTAGGTGGTAAAAGTTGTGGTTTGGAAGGTGCTGTTGAAGGAGCCTTTGTGAGCTTCTGCAAGGCATCTTGTAGACCCTACACTGCTGCCACTGTGCATCGATGGTGGGGGGAGTGGATGTTGAAGGTGGTGCATGGGGTTCCAATTAAGTGGGCTGCTTTTCCCTGGATGGTGTCAAGCTTCTTGAGCGTTGTTGGAGCTGCACTCCTCCAGGCCAATGGAGAGTATTCCATCACACTCCTGATTTTTGTCTTGAAGATGGTGGACAGGCTTTGGGGAGTCAGGAGGTGAGTTACCCTCTGCAGAATTCCCAGCCTCTGACCTGCTCTTGTAGCCACAGTATTTATATGGCGAGTCCAGTTCAGCTTCTGGTCAATGGTAACCCCCAGGATGTTGATAATGGGGGATTCAGCAATGGTAATGCCATTGAATATCAAGGGAAGATAGTTAAATTCTCTGTTGTTGGAGATGGTCACTGCCAGGCACTTGTTTTTTTTAATTCATTCATGGGATGTGGGCTTCACTGGCTGGGCCAGGATTTAATGCCCATCCCTAGCTGCCCATAGGAAGGTGGTGGTGAGCTGCCTTCTTGAACCGCTGCAGTCCATGTGGTCTAGGTGCACCCACAGTGCTGTTAGAAAGGGAGTTTCAGGGTATTGACCCAATGACAATGAAGGAACGGTGATATATTTCCAAGTCAGGATGGTGAGTGACTTAGAAGGGAATTTGCAGGTGGTGGTGTTCCCATGTGTATGCTGCCCTTGTCCTTCTAGGTGGCAGTGGTCGTGGGTTTGGAAGGTGCTGCCTAAGGAACTATGGTGAATTCCTGCAGTGCATCTTGTAGATGATACTCACTGCTGCTACTGTGCGTCGATGGTGGAGGGAGTGAATTTTTGTAAATGTGGTGCCAATCAAGCGGGCTACTTTGTCCTGGACGGTGTCAAGCTTCTTGAGTGTTGTGGGAGCTCCACTCCTCCAGGCAAGTGAGGCGTATTCCATCACACTCCTGACTTGTGCCTTGTAGATGGTGGACAGGCTTTGGGGAGTCAGGAGGTGAGTTACTCATCGCAGGATTCCTAGGCTCTGACCTGCTCTTGAAGCCACAGTATTTATATGGCTAGTCCAGTCAGTTTCTGGTTAATTGTGATACCCAGGACGTTGATAGTGGGGGATTCAGTGATGGTAATGCCATTGGACATCAAGGGGCAATGTTTGGATTCTCTCTTGTTGGAGATGGTCATCGCCCGGCACTTGTGTGGCGTGAATGTTAATTGCCACCTGTCAGCCCAAGCCTGGATTTTGTCCAGGTCTTGCTGCATTTGGACATGGACTGCTTCAGTATCTGAGGAATCACGAATGGTGCTGAACATTGTGCAATCATTAGCGAACATCCCCACTTCTGAGCTTATGATGGAAGGAAGGTCATTGATGAAGCAGCTGAAGATAGTTGGGCCTAGAACACCACCCTGAGGAACTCCTGCAGTGATGTCCTGGAACTGAGATGATTGACGTCCAACAACCACAACCATCTTCCTTTGTGCTAGATATGACTCCAACCAGCGGAGAGTTTTTGCCCTGATTCCCAATGACTCCAGTTTTGCTAGGGTTCCTTGATGCCACACTCAGTCAAATGTGGCCTTCATGTCAAGGGCAGTCACACCTACCTCACCTCTGGAGTTCAGCTCTTTTGTCTATGTTTGGACCAAAGCTGTAATGAGGTCAGGAGCTGAGTGGCCCTGGCAGAACCCAAACTGGGTGTCTGTGAGCAGGTTATTGATAAGCAAGTGCCATTTGATAGCACTGTTGATGACCCCTTCCATTACTTTATTGATGATCGAAAGTAGACTGATGGGGCGGTACTTGGCCAGGTTGGATTTGTCCTGCTTTTTGTGTACAGGATATACCTGGGCAATTTTCCGCACAGCCAGATAGGTGTCAGTATTGTAGCTGTACTGGAGCAGCTTGGCTAGGGGTGTGTGTTGTGCACATGTTACTTGCCATTTGTCAGCCCAAGCCTGGATATTGTCAAGGTCTTGCTGCATTTGGACATTGTAGTAATTATGGCTTTTAGTGTGAAATGTATCTTTAAGAATAAGATGTGTTAAGGAAGATCACATGATCAGTAGTAACCAAAAGGAGAGTAGCGCAGGCTACCTCAGGAGTCAATGTAGAGATAGAGTTGGAGTTGAAAGCATGCGTGTAATTGCTGCTGAGTATATTGTCAATAAACTTAATGTTTCCACCCAAGAAGTATCTGCACATCATCTCTATCATTAATAGCACAACTCAGCCACCCTACAACAAACTGGCGATGAAGATAAATCATGATTGGACAGAAGACATCAAATTAAAAAGGAATCAGCACTGTACCTCACCCAGTGATTATAATTAGCAAGCTCCTTTGGAATTGAAGGAGTAATCCTCTCTCAAAATGCCACAATTTAAAAGAATTGATCCATTTGAACCAGCCACATGTGATTGGTCTCAATACATACAACTCCTCACATGCTTTTTCAAGTGAAAGAGATTATGGGAGAAGAGAAGAGGCGAGCGATCCTCTTGAGTACTTGTGGGAACAGAACCTGCAACTTAATTTGAAGTTTGTCGGCACCCAGTGCTCCTGGTTTGAAAAATTTTGATGAATTGGCGGACCTCTTGAAGGGCCATTTTCAACCAAAGCCCTCAGTCACAATGCAAAGGTTTAGGTTTAATTTACAAAATAGAGCCCCAGGTGAGACAACTATATGCTACGTGGCAAATTTGAAGCAGCTAATGAAACATTGTGAGTTCGGTACGACTTTAAACGACATGCTCAGAGATCATTTAGTGGGTGGTGTGAAAAAGGACACTATTCAGAAAAGATTATTATCTGAAGTGAATCTGGATTTCAAGAGATAGAGATACTGCTGGCCATGGAAAGTATAGTTAGAAATTCAAAAGCAATAAAGGGTGCAAAAAATTATGCTGTCCTCCACATCGGGCAGGAAACCTTAGTCAAAAGAGGTGCGAAAAAGCAGTTTCCTGCCGAGGAGCGGGAAACATCCCCCGCTAGCTGAAGAATAAAGGAAAATAACTTAGCTGTGAAATCAAAGGATACTTTTAACAGAGGTGGAAACAATCAGTCTTTTAGCGATTGGCAGTTTAAAAAAATCGAATTCTACTATTGTCACAGAAATGGACATATAATGAGGCAGTGCAAGGAAAGATTCAGGCAGGCTTGTAAACAAAAGAAGAAGCCCAATGAAATCTACAATGTAGAAGAGCCTGAAACAACAAATACAGACAGTTACTTGTTGTTTAATCTGAAAGTTGGAAAGACAGAACCAATATTTGTCACAGAGAAAGTAAGTGGAAAACCTGTTAGAATGGACGTGGACATGGGAGCTTCCACTACAGTAATTGGGGCACATATCATTTGAATAATGTTAAAAACCAATTAAGTTTAGAAGAAATAGCCGCCAAGCTAAAAACATATACGGGTGAAGACATTCAAGTAAAAGGCATAAACAGAGTAACTGTCCAGTATGGAAGCCAATCGGCAAAGCTACTCTTGATGGTGGTAGCAGGTGAAGGGCCAAGCCTCCTGGGGCAAAATTGGTTAAAGGGGATTAAGTTAGATGGGCTGAAATTTTCCAGTTGAGAGCAAGTGGGCTATCAGAGCTGGTTAGAAAGTACGCCACCGTCTTCAAGGACGCACTGGGGAAAACCCAGGGCCTGCAGGCCAAGATTCACGTGGACCAAGAAGCAACCCCTTGCTTCATGAAGGCGAGACCAGTGCCATACGCACTGCGAGAAAAAGTCGACATTGAACTAAACAGACGAGAGAAACTGGGCGTTATACAACCTGTTTAGTTCTCAGAATGGGCAAAACCCATAGTCCCCTTCCTTAAACCCGATCAAAGAGTCCGAATTTGTGGAGACTACAAACTGACGGTTAATAAAGTAGCTAAGTTAGACAGGCACACCATTCCACAAGTCGAATACCTGTATGCCAAGCTGGCAGAAGGGGCAATGAAAACAAAGCCTGACATGAGTCATGCTAATCAACAACTAGAGTTGGATAATACCTCCTGTGAATTTGCACAATTAATACCCACAAAGTGTTGCACCAATATACACGATTGCCTTTCGGTGTCTCCTCCACTTGTGCCATCTTTCAGAGACAATGGAAAGCTTACTACAGGGACTGTCCCAGGTTGTAGTCTATTTAGACGATGTATTGGTGACAGGATTCACTGCAAAAGAGCATTTGGCAAACTTAGAAGTGTTAAAATGTTTCATACAAGCTGGCATGCATTTAAAAAAAATGTGCATGTTCCAAGCGAGGTAAGTAATCTATTTGGGTGACTGGGTAGATTCACAGGGCCTCTGCCCGGTTGAGGAGAAAGTGAGAGCCATAAGAGAGGTGCCAAATAGCGTCAGAGCCTCAGAGCTCAAATCATTCCTAGGATCGATCAACTATTATGGATGTTTCTTACGCAATTTTTCTATAGCGCTGCCCTCCTGCATTCTCTACTCAAAAAGAACCAACGTTGGTCTTGGGAGGCGCCCCAGAAAGAAACTTTCATAAAGGTGAAATAATTGCTGTACTCGTCCAATCTATTAGCACATTATGACCAGATGAAAGAATTGGTGCTGACATGTGACACATCTCCCTACGGAGTGGGAGCAGTGCTCTCTCATCGGATGGACGACGGCACGGAATGGCCAATAGGTTATGTATCAAGAACGCTCACCAAAGCGGAAAAATGAAATTTGCAGATAGAAAAAGAGGGCCTGTCCATCATCTTTAGTGTCAAGAAATTTCACTAGTCCATACACGGTCGCCATTTTACAATCGTTTCAGACCACAAACTATCGCTAGGATTGTTTAGTGAGGACAAGGCTATACCACCCATAGCCTCAGCAAGAATACAACAATGGGCTTTATCTCTGGCAGCATACGAATACACTTTCGTACATAGTCCTGACAAACAAATTGCAAACGCCGATGCCCATAGTCGTTTGCCTTTACAAGAAAATGATGAGCATGTCCCAATTCCACAGGAATTCGTTTTACTTTTAAATTTCTTAGATTCCTCATCGTCATGTGTTTGGCAGATCAGAGACTGGACAAGTCGGGACCCAGTCCTATCTCAAGTATGAGAACAAGTGCTATATGGTTGGTCACAGGAGCCCGTATCTGACAAAATGAAACTGTACTTCAACTGAAGACATGAAATAACCATCCAGGATGGTATCTTATTGTAGGGAGCACGAGTGATAGTTCCTCCAAAGGGAAGGGAGCCACTTTTAATTGAACTACACAGTGCCCATCCAGGAATTTCCCAAATGAAGATTATAGCATGTGGCTATCTATGGTGGCCAGGGATGGATGGAAAAATAGAGAGTTTAGTAAAGCACTGTGTGCAATGTCAGCAACTGCAAAAGTTGCCAGTGACAGCTCCATTACATCCATGGGAGTAGCCAGGTAGATCCTGGGTGCGGTTACACATTGATCACGTTGGACCTTTCCTGGGAACAATGTTTCTGCTCATTGTCGATGCCCATTCAAAATGGCTGGATGTATATGAAGTGAAGTCACCAACGTCAGCCACTACCATTGAGAGACTACGTCAGAGTTTTGCCATTCACGCACTACCAGAGGTAGTTGTTTCCAATAACGGCACGGCATTTACGAATGCTGAGTTTCAAGAGTTTATCAGCCTCAACGGCATCACTCGTGAAAACTGCACCGTACCACCCTTCCTCAAATGGACTGGCCGAAAGGGTGGTTCAACTGTTCAAGGCAGGCATGAGAAAGCTAACTGGTGATTTCTTGGCAACCAAGCTAGCATGCTTTATTTTTCATTACAGGACTACCCCTCATACAACAACAGGTGTCACACCTGCGGAGTTTTGTTGAAACGTCGTCTCAGGATGAGATTGCACTTAATGATGCCGAATTTAGAGGGGAAGGTGGAAAGTAGTCAGGGAAGCCAGAAAACTAGACACGACCGCCATAGTCGCAAGAGGAAATTTACGATGGGAGAGCCGGTATACATGAAGAACTTCGGGGAAGGACCAAAGAGGTTACCGGGTGAAATAAGCATGGTGACTGGACCTCTATCTTACCACGTAGATGTGGAAGGCCGGATCATCCATAAACATGTGGACCATTTAAGGAAGAGAGAGAGAGACAAATCACCAAGATTTGGTTCCACCAGTGATCATGACCAGGTCTACGTTTTCTGTTGAGGATACTCAACCCAGTTCAGGCGTGTCTGATGTTTCTGTAAGAGTTGAGGATACAGAACTGCAAGTGCCCACCAAAGCACCTGATGTTCAGGCAACTCCGGAGAAGGAGGTTCCTGACAAAGAATTTGAAGTTGTGGAACTGCAAAGTTCCACACATACCAGGAAACCATCTGAAAGACAGAACTTGCAAATTCCTTACCCAGTGTAAATATTATGTTGTCTTGGAAAATATGCACTTGTAATTATAATATGTATAGCTGAGTTAAAGGGGGAGGAATGTAGTAATTATGGTTTTATTATTGTGCGATGTAATTATAATATGTATAGCTGAGTTAAAGGGGGAGGAATGTAGTAATTATGGTTTTATTATTGTGTGATGTATCTTTAAGAATAAAACTTGTTAAGGAAGATCACATGATCTGTAGTAACCAATGGGAGAGTAGCATGGGCTACCTTAGGAGTCAGTGTAGAGGTAGAGTTGGAGTTGAAAGCACACGTGTATTTGCTGCTGAGTATATTGTAAATAGACTTAATGTTTCCACCCAAGAAGTGTCTGCAGATCAACTCTATCATCAATAGTACAACTCGGCCACCCTACAAGAGACATGAACTGCTTCATTATCTGAGGAGTCACGAATGGTGCTGAACATTGTGCAATCATCTGTGAACGTCCCCCCTTCTGACCTTATGATGGAGGGAAGTTCATTGATAAAATAACTGAAGATGGGTGGGCCTAGGACACCATCCTGAGGAACCCCTACAGTAATGCCCTGGGACTGAGTTGATTGACCTCCAAGAACCACAACCACATTCCTTTGTGCTGGACATGACTCCAGTCTGTGGAGAGTTTTCCCCTGATTCCCATTTACTCCAGTTTGGCTAGGGCTCCTTGATGCCATACTTGGGCAAATGCTGCCTTGATGTCAAGGGCAGTCATTCTCACCTCACCTCTGGAGTTCAGCTGTTTTGTCCATGTTTAGACTAAGGCTGTAATGAGGTCAGGAGCTGAGCGTACTTGGTAGAAGCTAAATTGAGTAGTGGACCTAGCAAACATGTCCATGGCCACTTGGGAGATGCAATTGTGGACAATAGATAGCGACATCTTATAGATGTCACAAGCAGATCCCTGGAAAGAGCCAGGGATTTAAAAATTCTGTGGTGACCTCGACAGCCCTTGGCAATGTGTGCTCACTTGGTTCACTAGGAAGGCGATCTTGTTGCAGGAGGCTGCAAGAAGTCTGCTGTGAAATTTTTATTCTTTTCATGGGATTTGTGTGTTGCAGGCAAGACTGGCATTTGTTGCCCATCCCTAATTGCTTTTGAACTGAGTGACTTAATAAGCCATTTCAGAGAGCAGTTAAGAATCAACCACATTGCTGTGTGTCTGGAGTCACATGTAGGCCAGACCAGATAAAGATGTCACATTTTCTTCCCTAAAGGACATTATTGAACCAGATGGGTTTTTAATGACAATAATGATAACTTCATAGTCATCATTACTAAGACTAGTTTTCAGTTCCACAATTCCAGCTGCCTTGGTTGGATTTGAACCCTCACCCCAGAGCATTATCCTAGGCTGTTAGATTACTAGTCTAGTGACATTACCACTATGCCACCATCCCCCAAAAGTCTAAGCCTCCAGAGGTACTGTTACCAGTCATGTTGAGAAGGCTGATCCTCTATTGGTAAAACCTGTGTTGAGCGTATTGCTTCTTGTGAGCTCTGTGTTCATCATCTCTGCCCTGTGGAGTAATGTATGGTTGAAGGCTGATGTTGCTTCTGCTGCTCCTGCTGCCCCTGGTATTGCTGCTCCTCTTGTTCCTCATCTGAGATCCAAGGTAGATCTCCGTAAGTGACTTCCATGCTGCAGTGAAGGCTGACAGCAGGAAAGTGCAAATCAAAGTGAGAAAATTCCAAGGTACCAGAGATGACCTCCAATGTGTTGGAAATCACTTCCAAAGCAGTGAAGGCACACTTTCAGACTAAGTCCTGTGAACAAAACCCATTCACTGAGGCAACAAAGCAGTTGTGCTATTTCAGTATTTCCCACTCCACCAATCCCCACTGTGCTCCCGCCCTGGTGAGTTTCACATAGCCCCGGCAGTTATAGCTACAATGCAAGGTCGAATCCACACCAGCTCCCACTCACACCAATACCTGCCCTCCTCCCTGCCCCCTTGCAGGTTAAAATTTCCCCCTTTCTAAGCAATCAGTATATTCCAAAATCTAATGTAGTGTAGTTCAAACAAAGTTCAGAGCTTCCTCTGGACTGAACCATTAATGAATCTTAATGCCAGTAATATTACATTGAATCTCTTATAATCTCCTATCCTTACAATTTATCATCACTTTAAAATCTATGCTGAGAAGAAATATGGCATTGGAATCCTTGTACCTTTGTTATCCATCAAAGACTTCAGTTTGATTAGAATTGAAGTCAGACCAGTTTTCACATTCGTCTCATCATCATTTTTTTAACAGTTTGGAAATGGCTATGTTTGACATTATTATGTAAAATCTTACTGACGCCTCATCTCCTAGGGATTTTCCGACAAAGCAAGTGATAAATCTGTTAGCAGTTTTAATGTAATTGGATTTAGATTTGTGAGTACTGTTTGTGTATTATTCAGTACTAAATAGTTTGTGATAATCAGATGTTGTGACTACATTCAAAATTATATAGTCACACATATATGGTATTCATTATCTGTAGACTCTATGAGGGCTGAATTTTACCTTTGGTGGGCGGACACGATCGGCAGGCCCGGGAGGGGCCATGAAATGGACCGCCACCTGCAACTGGCCCCCGACCGCGATTCCACACTGGCTGGCCAATTAACGGTCAGCCAAAGTGAAACGCATGCTGAAAAGCTCAGTGCTGACAGGGCGGGGGCAGGAAAAGGGCGTGTGATGATGTCACCGCGGGTACGGGTGAGCACTGCGACAGAGGTCCCTGAAGACAGACAGCCTCAGGGAGCAGCAGACCTTCACATGATGAAATAAAGGTTTAAAAAGCTGCAAAAAAAAGCCCATGCATCACAATCAAGTACCTGAAAATATACCTCATAAAAATGATGTCCACAGATATTTATTTTTATTTTATTTCATAACGGAGGTTTCATCCCACCCTTGGATGAGGTTTTACAAAACAATGTAGAGGCCTGGCTGATTCGCCCGTCCACCAACCGTAAGATTGGACAGGTCACGACAAATCAGAGAATTGCGCCGCTAATGTGCTTAATTGTCGGTATACGCGCTTCCGACTTTTGCACGTGCCCGCTGAGATAAATATTATACGAAATGATGTCGGAATGCTCGCCTGACGTCACCTGGCACAATTTTATACCTGATCAAGTTGGGCGCATGCCTGCCCATGGGATGTAAAATTCTTCCCTACGTAAATTCCTCAACTGTGTCGACTTTTTTATGATATAGTCTTTGTCAAATACCCTCTCAATCTTCTCTTCTCTAATGAGAACAGTCCCAGCTGCTCCAATTTATCCACTTGGTGAAGTCCCACATCCCTGGAACAATTCTCATAAAGATTTTATGTACCCTCTCCAAAGCCTTCACATTCTTCCTAAATTGCAATGCCCAGAATTGGACACAATACTACAGTTGAGGCCGGACAAGTGTTTGACAAATGTTCATAATAACTTCCTTGCTTTTTTTACTCGATGCTTCTATTTATAAACCACAGGATCCTGGATGCCTTTTTAATGAGTTTCCCAACCTGGCCTGCCACCTTCAGTGATTTATGGACATATACCCCAGGTCTCGGCATTCCTGCACATTTCAGAATCATACTTTTTATCTTATATTATCTGTCCTTGCTCTTCCTACCAAAATGTATCACTTCACACTTCACACATTAAATTCATCTGTCACATATTCACTCCAACAACATTTCTATGTCCTCCTAAAGTCTGTCACCATCCTCCTCATAATTCATAACACTTTCACATGTTGTGTCAAGCAAACTTTGAAGTTGTGCCCTGTATACCCAAGGTATTAATATCGATCAAGAAACACAGTGGTCCTAGTTCTGACTCCTGGGAAACCCTACTATTTATCCACTTGGTGAAGTCCCTCGTCTCTGGGACAATTCTCATAAAGATAAGAGTTCTCCTCCAATCCAAAAACAGTCATTCATCACTACTCTCTGTTTCCTCTTATTACAGTAATCTTGCCTTTTCAAAATGTATTTCAAATTTGCCAATTTTGGGCAAGTAAAGATTTCTTTCTTTTCAAATATAATTTGGAACAGGACTGTAGTTTTGTTGTGCCATGCTCTTCCCTTTTTTATAAACATTATTGATCCTCAACCACTTTTTATGTTTCACTGCCCCATTTTCAAATAGGGCTCTCCTACTAATCGGAATAGTCAGCTATATGACCCTACATTCAGAGAGTATTACATTATTGTATTTGGCACAAATAAGGTGTTGAGTTAGCACTCCAGTGAGTGCCTTGTTTATTAATTAATATCTCTACCAGTTAACAGCAACAGATATAGGATAAAAAGTACTCACAGGCCAGGATATAATGCTTGTCGGGCGGGCTTGCGCCCAAAACGAATGAACGCAAAATGACGCGCGATGATGTTGGGCGAGTGTCCCGACATCATCGCACACTCGGCAATATTTCTGTCAGCGGGCGCACGTGGAACTCGGCAGCACTCCTGCCGACAATTAAAAGGCCTATTAAGGCCATTAAAGCCCCAATTAAATGTTATTTTTCACTGCTCAACCTTACAGTTGGCTGGTCAATCATTGTTGCCGAGTGGTGAAAATGATGCTTTTAAAATCCACTGGGGTTTCCCCAGGAAAGTTCCAATCTTACTGACTGTGCTTACAGTTGGCTGGCAGGCAAAAAGGCCAAGCGGCCTTTGCACTTTTTAGGGAACTCCATCCACGGTCGGGATGTGGTTTCCAACAGCAATTAAAAATAAAATACAGATTTTAACATTTCATTACGAACATGTCCCTGCTCATGCGACAGAGTCACATGAGGGGACATGCTTTTTACCACTTTATATCTTTATTTTAAAATTTTTATATCTTCAGCTCCCTGAGGCAGCTATGTGCCCCAGGGAACTTTTCCAGCGTGCACTTGTGCGAACTTGCGCTCTCGCCCTCCTCCCCCTGCCACCCTCGCACAAGCAGCATTGAGCGCTGCTGTGTGCGTTTTACACTGGGCGGGCCTTAATTGGCCTGCCAGCGCGGAATTGCGGTCCGGCCCTGATCGCGGGCGGCAGTCAGCTTCTCGACCGCCCCTGCCCACCTCCACTGAGCCCGCCTGATGAGGTAAAAATTCTGGCCATAAAAATTTTTGTACAAACTGCTAGTGTAAATTGAATAAGTGTTATCTATAGCATCTTACTTATGAGAAGCATCTGTGTATTGGGCATTTGGCATCATGTATAAATAAGTAACAATTTCTTGTGTTCCTTTATTTCACGAGGATAGATGTCATAAATGCATATTCTTTCATCTTGTGAGTACCTGGTGCAGCTTTGTAGATTGCTGAATTAACAAGAGTTCGGGATGCAGTTGATACTGGAATTTTGCATCAATATGAAGTAGTTTTAAGAATGTAGCAGCATAAAAGGCTGCTTGATGCCTACCTATACTAAAACAGTGTCAGTCTCTTTCCAAGAGGCAATCTTACATTGCCTCAAGGTCACACAGCTGTGGTATACCTCCAATCCAGTGTGAAGCTGGCTTCATTAGCGTTCAGGCAGTTCGTTGGAAAATAGGTTTAGAAATGCAATCCATTTAATTACTTGAATTAAAATGGTTCCTAAATAAAGTAGTCCTAATCTATGTTAATCATTTGTAATTCTAGTTATTGCATGAAATAAATATTCGGGTAAAAATTCATCTAGGGCAATGGCACTAAAGGGATGTTCATTGGATCGGCCACCTGCTATACGCAGTGCATGATATTCCTTTAACTGTAATGGATCGGAATATCAGATGGGTACAATGTGTCGCTGATCAGATATCGCTCCTTTTGTACCACCTCCAGTGATGAATTTCTACTCCATTCTGCTTTTAAATTTGGTGTAATAAATGAAGATACTTTCCTCTTTAAGGAGATATGACTGATGCAAACATTGCTACTTTGAGAAAAGTGTTTGAGCTAAATTAAGTTAAATAAACAATGGCATGAGCAAGTGTAACAAGTCACACTCATACATTTTTTAGTGTGTTCTGTTAATCAGCCTCATATCAGAGAGATTTTTAAAATCATTTAACATGTCTAAATATAATGTTGAAAGGTTTTAAAGGAAAACAGGATTGATTTATAGGGTCAGGTTTTTGCTATCGAGCTGACAGCTCAAGTTGGGAAATTTCCAAGTCCTGAGGTGAGGTAGAATTGGGCCTGCCGACCCCAGAAGCAGATCGTAGGCAGCCACAGGGGGGGCAGGTGAGTGCCAAGGTGGACTGGTTAGAAGGCTTGCCTCAGTTCTCCATGACTTTGTCTAGCAACTAGACCCTCTAGTCTTCACCCCTGATACCCTCTCATTCCACCACCCTTCCCCCATGTCCCCCCATCTCCCATGCCAACACAATGCCAAATAATGCTCCCCACCAACCCCATGCCCCCTCATAGTCCCTACTCCAACAATGCCAAGTCATGCCCCCACACAACCCCATGCTCCCTCATACCCCCATGCCACCTTCACAGCCACTCACCCAGTATCCTCCATGGACAGACCTCAGAGGCCATGTGGAAATAAAAAAAATAAATGACCTAACACAGTTCTCACTCATATACATTTGGTAGTGGAAAAAACTCATATTCATTAAATCAATTCAAAGCTTTTAAATCTCAAGTGTTTAATCTCTTATAAAAACAAACATATTCATACCCCACCTCAAAGACAGCTAATAGCCTCTTTAAACTGTCAATCAAACTGTGAACTCAGACATCCCTGCTGAGATAATTGTAGCTTTGGAAACTCAGCTAAGCATTCATAATGACATAATAATAGCCCTTGGGGAAATGTCAACAAAGAACTCTATTGAAACTGCATGACCAGATGCTAATGTTTCTTTTCTAACCTACACATGATGACTTGTCAATCAAAGCAGATCAGCAGAGGGTTTTCTTTAACTCTCACTGACAGCTTCAGACAGTTATTATTAATGGTTAAAGAGCAGGTCATTTAAAAATCTTCAGATCATGACACTTAAATAAACTTTATCCACCCTTCAAGAGCGTTTATGTCTACTTCATTATTTGTGATTCTCACACTGTGGGTTAAGGTCCTTAGAACAGCCAAAATGGGATCTGTTTGATCTCAGCACTAAGTTCAAATGGCTCTGCTGAGTTCTGGTTTCCCTCCTGTGTGACTTGGATTTGTCGGAAATGAGGGTGAGACATCTGCATCTGGGTCCCGCCCAGCATTTTTAAAGACATGGAGTCTTCCCAACTCCATGAAAATCCAGCCCACAATCTTTCAAATAGATAGCTTGTGAATAGAAAGTATAATATATATTCCACAAGTTGTTAGCATGCAGATGTTCAGGCAAAAAAAAAGCTTTATTTATGTTGCTGGGTGAAAGTATTTCACTGGATGAGTCATTATGAGCTTGGAAACCTTGGAAGATCTAGACGCACATATCCCATTGTCTTAAGTGGCCTTCAGTGATATAATTTTGGTATAGTTAGGACCTGTATGGTGGCTGAAATTTTCTACCTATGTCTTTTTTTGTTGAAAACTAACAAAAGAGAAAGTGAAGTACGGTATCATTTCACTTTTATTGCTCTGAAGCTGGAGGACCAGTCTATACTGATGACCAGCAAAAAGACCTTAGGGTAGAAATTGGTTTGAGTCTGTTTTTAGGCGACGTACTTGGAGTGTGCGCCTGATCATGTGATCACAACTTAGGTCCCAGATTGATCCAGTCGATTCATTTGAATAAAATAAAATGTTACGCGCATTGCTCATTGGCAGCTTGTGTGCTCCGACAGCATTTAAATACATCCTGCGCTTCTGAAAGGAAGGTGCACTTTGACAGCAGACAATAGTCACAACGCAGATTGTCAATAGTGGCGGGTAGAGGAGAAGCTACCAGGGCCCTTTGTTTCTTTGATGCTGTGTTGGAGGTATCAGTGGAGGTAATTGGCAGGACCATTTGGAAGGCAGAAGGAGATTATTAAGGGATACTGTCTGGCATGAGTAAGCAGAAGAGGCAGAGACAATGAGCTGCAGATGCATCGTTCCTGGCACATGGCTACAATGTCGTATAAGTTCAGTGACTTCACAAAATGGGCTGAAATAAGCCACCTAACTCATATCTCTTGTCAACTCTCTGCTTACCCCTGCACTACCTGCAACCCAATAGTCAGAAACCTTACCTCCCCTGAGCAGTCTCCTCTTGCAGTATAAATGAGCACATATGGGCTGCTTTATACACTGAGGGCAGGTTCCCAGTACCCCAGCATAAATTTTGGGGTTGAGTGCGCCTCCTCTTGGCCAGTTTGCCTTGTTTTAATTTTTCGGGCAATGGTCCTTTAATTAGCATGAGGTGGGACTTCTGTCCATCTCCAGAAGCATGTTGCACCTCATATAGCTGCCAGCCAATTGGAGGCCAGCAGCTCTGCACACTAGCTGCGTGAAGCAGGAGTGGTGGCCATTGCTGGTGCTGCAGGTAGGGCAGGAAGTAAAGTTTAGCTATGGAACCGAATGGTCAGGTAAGTCTGATATCTTGCTGGGGCCAGGCTGGAAGGGCCCAATGAGAGTGGGGGCGGGGAGCATGTTAGACAGGGCTGTTCGGATGGTGGGGGAGTGTGGACATAAGACCATGAGACCATAAGATGTAGGAGCAGAAGTAAGCCATTTGGCCCATCAAGTCTGCTCCACCATTCAATGAGATCATGGTTGATCTGATAATCCTCAACTCCACTTGAATATACTTAACATTGAATATACTTAACGAACCAACCTTTACAGCCCTCTGTGGTAAAGAATTCTGCAGATTGACTGAGAGAAGAAATTCCTCCTCATCTCTGTTTTAAATGGGCGACCCCTTACTCTGAGATCATGCCCTCTGGTCCTAGACTCTCCCACAAGGGGAAACAACCTCTCAGCATCAACCCTGTCAAGCCCCCTAAGAATCTTGTATGTTTCGATAAGGTTGCCTCTCATTCTTCTAAATTCCAATGAGTACAGGCCCAGCCTACTCAATCTCTCCTCATAAGAAAATCCCTCCATCCCCGTGATCAACCTAGTGAACCCTCTCTGAACAGCCTCCAATGCCAGTATATCTTTCCTTAGATAAGGGGACCAAAATTGATCACAGTATTCTAGGAGTGGTCTAACTAGTGCCTTGTATAGTTTTAGCAATACTTCCCTATGTTATACTCCATTCTTTTTGAAATAAAGGCTAACATTCCATTTGCCTTACCTATTACCTGCTGAACTTGTATGTTAACTTTTTGGGATTCATGCACGAGGGCCCCCAAACCCCTCTGTACTGTAGCTTTCTGCAGTCTTTCTCCATTTAAATAATATTCAGCTCCTCTATTCTTCCCGCCAAAGTGCATAACCTCACATTTTCCCACATTATATTCCATCTGCCAAGTTTTTGCCCACTCACTTAACCTGTCTATATCCCTCTGTAGACTCTTTGTGTCATCCTCACCACTTGCCTTCCCACTTATTTTTGTGTCATCTGCAAACTTGGCAGTAGTACATTCATTTTCCTCATCCAAGGCATTACTATATATTGTAAATAATTGTGGCCTCAACACTGATCCCTGTGGCTCTCCACTAGTTGTATGTTGCAATCCTAAAAATGCCTCCTGTATCCCAACTTTCTGTCTTCTATTAGTTAGCCAGTGCTAATACACTAACTCCAACACCATGGGCTCTTATTTTATTAAGTAGCCTTACGTGTGGTAGCTTATCGAACGCCTTTTGGAAATCCAAATATATTACGTCTACTGGTTCCCCTTTATCTATCCTGCTTGTTACTTCCTCAAAGCATTCTAATATATTTTTCAGGCATGATCTCCCCTTCATGAAGCCTTGCTGACTCTGCTTGATTATATTATGCATTTCTAAATGCTCTGCTATTACATCCTTTATAATAGACTCTAACATTTCCCCAATGACAGATGTTAAGCTAACTGGCCTATATTTACCTGTTTTTTGTCTCCCTCCCTTTTTGAATAAGGGTGTTATATTGTCAGTTTTCCAATTCTCTGGGACTTTTCCAGAATCTAAGGATTCTTGGAAGATTACTACCAGTGCATCCACCATCTCTGTAGCTATTTCCTTTAATATCCTAGGATGCAACCCTTCAGGTCCAGGGGACTTATCGACCATTAGCCCCATGACTTTCCCTAGTACTTTTTCTTTAGTGATAATTATTGTATTTATTTCCTCCCCCCTATTTTTCCCCTTGATTATTTAGTATTTTTGGAATGCTATCAGTGTCTTCTACCATGAAGACTGATGCAAAGTATTTATTCAACTCCTCTGCCATTTCCTGGTTCCCCATTATTATTTCCCCGGCTTCATTCTCTAAGGGGCCTATATTGACTTTGGCCTCTCTCTTCCTTTTTATATATTTAAAGAAGCTCTTACTCTCCATTGTTATATTTCTTGCTAGTTTACCCTCAAAGTTTATTTTCTCCCTCTTTATTATTTTTTTGGTTGGTTTTTAAACTTTCCCAAACCCCTGGTTTACCACCAATCTTTGCCACATTGTATGTTTTTTTCTTTTTCTTTGATACTATCCTTAACTTCCTTGGTTAGCCATGGTTGGTTTATCCCTTTCCTCACTGGGATATATCTTTGTTGCGAGTCATGAACTATTTTCTTAAACTTCTGCCATTGTTCATCAACCATCTTTTCTTCTAAGCTCCTTTCCCAGTCCACTCCAGCCAACTCTGCCCTCATTACTTTGTAATTACCTTTATTTAAGTTTAGCACAGCTGTTTCTGAACTAAGTTTCTCACTCTCAAACTGAATGCTAAATTCCACCATGTTATGGTCACTGTTTCCAAGGGCATCTTTTACTCTGAGATCATTTATTAAATTGCCTCATTACACATTACCAGATCCAAAATAGCCTGATCCCTGGTTGGATCCACAACATATTGTTCTAGGAAACAGTCCCGAATACATTCTATGAATTCTTGCTCATGGCTACCTCTGCCAATTTGATTTTCCCAATGTACATGAAGATTCAAGTCACCCATGATTAATATACTGCCTCATTATCTCCTGATTTATCCTCTGTCCTACAGCGTAGCTACTGTTAGGGGGCCTATAGACTACTCCCACCAGTGTCTTCATCCTCTTGTTATTTCTTACCTCCACCCAAATGGATTCCACATCTTCTGATCCAAGGTCATTTCTTGCTATCATGCTTATTCCATCTCATACTAACAAAGCTACCCCACCACCCTTTCATTCCTGCCTGTCCTTTCAAAAAGTCACATACCCCTGAATATTTAGTTCCCAGCTTTGATCTCCTTGTAATCATGTCTCTGTAATAGCTATAAGATTAACCTCTATTTGTGCTGTTAATTCATTTATTTTGTCCAGAGTACTATGTGCATTTAAGTAAAGAGCCATTAATTTTGCCTTTTTAGCATTTTTTTCTCCCTTTTACCCTATTTGCTGCTTTTTTTTATGTTTGTACACTCTGTCCCTTCCTGTCACACTCTGGGTATCATTACCTAAGCAGCTGCCCTGCAATGCTGCCATATCCTTTTGCTTTGTAAGCCTACTTATCCCCTCTCCAGATCCCACACCCTCTATTTAATTTAAAGCCCTCTCTACAGCCCTAGTTATTTGATTCACCAGGACACTGGTCCAAGCATGGTTCAAGTGAAGCCCATCCCACCAGAACAGTTCCCTTCTACCCCAGTACTGATATCAGTGCCCCATGAACTGAAACCCATTCCTCCCACGTCATTCTTTGAGACACGCATTTAGTTCCTTGACTTTATTTACCCTATGCCAGTTTGCCCGTGGTTCAGGTAGTAATCATGAGATTATTATCTTTATTATCTTGGAGGTTCTGCTATTTAATTTAGCTCCTAACTATTCAAATTCTTTCAGCAGAACCTTCTTTCTAGTCCTATCAATGTCGTTGGTACCAAGATAGATGACAACAACTAGATGCCCCCCTGCCCACTCCAAGTTCCTCTCCAGCCCTGAGGAGATGTCCTTAACCCTGGCACCAGGCAGGCAACACAGCCTTCAGGGCTCATGCTTGTCCCCCTAATTATACTGTCCCTTATCACTACTACATTCTCACTTCCTCCCCCCACTTGAATGGCTCCCTGTACCATGGTGCCGTGGTCAGTGCGTTCATCCTCCCTGCAGTCCCTGCTCTCGTCCACACAGCTTGCAAGAACCTCGTAACTGTTGGACAATTGGAGGGGCTGAGGCTCCTTGAACGCTAACCCCTGGGTCCCCATACCTGCCTCACCTGCAGTCACACCTTCCTGGCCCTGATCACAGACCAAATTCGAATGATCTAACCTGTGGATGTGACCGCATCCTGGAGCAAAGTGTCCAGGGGCAGAATTTTCTGCCTGTCAGGCGGGTGGTGCGGGAGTGGGCGCGGGCAGGCACGGACCCGATCGGCACCCCCAATCGGGTCCACACCATCATTTTACGTTGGCGAGCCAGTTAAGGCCTGCCCAGCGTGACGCGTGCCCGGAAGTGCTGTGCGCTCCCTGTGGGCAGGGTGGGGGTGTTGCCTGAGTCAGGAGTGCGCTCCCATGCACGCAAAAGAACGCAGAGATCTTCCTGAGGCACAAAAGTACCTCAGGGAGATTAGTTTTAAGGTTAAACAGTTTAATAAAGTGGTGAAAAAATTTTCATAACATGTCCCCTCATGTGAAACTGTCACATGAGCTGGGACATGTGCATTAATTTTAATAAAAATTTTTGTGAAAATTTAAAATCATTCGTGAAACCTCATCCCACCCGTGGATGAAGCTCCGTGAAAAATGCGAAGGCCGCCTGGGCTCTTCGCCTGCCCGCCAACCTTAAGGTTGGACGGGCAGCTCAGTTTATTAGTTTAATTGATATTTAAATGGCCTTAATAGGCCTTTGACAGTTCAGCGGGTGCTCAGCCGACTCAGCTGCACGCCCGCCGAACTGAAAATCTAAATGACGTGCGGTGATGTTGGGATGCACACTCGATGTCACCCCATGTCATTTTACGCCTCGGCAAGTGGGCCCAGTTTCTGCTCACTGATCCGAAGATTCTGCCCCAGGTTATTTTCCCCCTCCCTGATGTGGTACAATGTCTGCAGCTCAGACTCCAGCTTCTTAACTCAGATCCAAAGTTCCTCGAGTTGCAAACACTTACTACAGATGTGTTTGCTCCGGATCACCTTGGTCTCCAGCCGCACCCACATGCTGTAGCAGCAACACATCGCCCATCACCCATCCTGCCATCGCTATCTTATTTTATTTCATTTATTAATTAATTACTCTAGTAATCCTGCTCTTTACATTTTATTGAAATTAATTATTTACACCAGTGTCGATCTTATTCTTAACAAGCTATTTTTACGAAAGAGAAAATAAAGACTAGAGATCTAAAAGCTAACTATAGGCCTTCATTTTAATCTAAAGACTAGAAATACTCACCAATCCAACTCACTGATCAGCTGCTCTCCACGCTCTTTTTAAATGAAGGCTCTCCGCTCTTTGTTTTAAATAAAGTCCACACGCGCACCCACTCTGTTTTAAATAAAATCCACACACTCACCGGGTCTCTGATGTGGAGGTAAAACTGTTGAGGGGGGGCCTCCGAATGATGCAGGGGGCTAGGAAGGAGCTGTATCCCCTTTTTCACTGACCAGAAGCCCATAGGGTTAAGCCTGATGGGCTACACATTGGATGC
The DNA here is from genome assembly GCF_964194155.1 of Cetorhinus maximus. Taxonomy (NCBI): domain Eukaryota; kingdom Metazoa; phylum Chordata; class Chondrichthyes; order Lamniformes; family Cetorhinidae; genus Cetorhinus; species Cetorhinus maximus. Next base: position 84,112,594 of record NC_135888.1, on the reverse strand, counting down.
AGGCCTCTCCCTGCCATTATATCAGAGTAGCAATGGAATGAGGCCCTTAATTGGGTATTAATTGCCAACTTAAGGGCCTTAATTAAGCCACAGGCAGGCAGCAAACCTGATGAATCCCCCACTGCTGTTGCAGGGCGGAGGGTGGGTGGACCAGTGGCAGGCATACTGCCAATGGCACAGCATCCTAATTTACTAGTCCAACCACCTGTTTTCTTGCCTGCGGGTGGCTCATAAAATTCAGACCAGGGAGCAGGAAACCACAGGAGAAGCAACACTGCATTCATATGCTGCCCCCATTTGAAGAACAAATACTGGGTGGAAATTTACGTCAGTGGGATTTTATGGTCCCATCGAAGTCAATGGATTTTTGAAAGGGTTGCCACATTTATGGCCACGATGGGGCCATAAAATTCTGCCCATGGATATTATGGGTAGGGATAGACATTAATTTCACAGAGGATCAAGATTCAGGTGTAGAACCTTTACTAAAATGCAGGCATAATTTAAATAGGTTTTCAGAAGGCAGCCAAAAATGGCAACTGAACCAATAGAGTTTCTTGTGCATTTGCAGCATCCATTAAAAAAATTCACATTCTTTCAGCCATTTAATACAGAGAAAGCATGTGACATGCAGACCAATTTCTTGCCTCTTGAAATGATGCAGGTTCCATTTCAGCGCCGAGCCCAGACTCCAAAATCTCCTTTAGACTAGTTGGAGCTTGCGACTACCCTTCCCAGGCTTACAACCTTAAAAGGACAACAGGAGGCCACTTAGGGGAAATTTCCAAAATGTCCAACATGTTGTTTCTTGTGAAGCTAGAAGGAGTGGGAGTGTACCACTTGGCTTCACAAAACAAGTGCAGGTTGCTGCTGGCTCACACTTATTCCTGTCCCAATTGACTTCCTCCACCATCCTCCAGGTTTACCTGTGGAACTTTGAAGCAGTTCAGATTGATACCCAAAGTTCATCAGAATGAGGAAGGATGAATTTAGTTTGGTCTTCAGGCCTCATTGCGATGCATGACATTGATGCCTGCTGCCAGTTTTGGGCATCAACAAATTTAGATCCCAGAATCATTTGGGACACGTATGTATGCGTGTTCAATAATATGGTAATTGCCATGTAATGCATTGCAAAGGAATATGAAATGACAGTTGTAGCTGAGACAGATTGCTGAAACTGCAATGCTAATAAATTTCTGCTGACAGAAAGTTCTGGACAATGAGCGTTACCTTCATTGTTCATCTGCTACTTGATTTAGCAGGAGGAGGTTGAACAAAAGTGGAGAAGAAAGATGTCAGCTGGTGCATGCTGTTCAGAGTTGCTGGCCAGAATTTTGCATTTAGTTGGGCACGCACTCGATCTGACCAAATATAAGATATCACCAAATGGTGCTTCTGGACGGCATCATGCATGTGCTCAATTTCATGGTTGCCAGGTGCATGTGTGAATCGTATCCATGCCCGCTGGTATTTAAAGGGCCAATTAAGGCCATTAACAAGCCAATAGGCAGCGATTTTATGCTGCCCATGCGATTTTTAGCTCGTTGCATGGTCAATACAGGTGGGCATAAATTGCCTTTTAATCATTTCCTCATCCACGGGAGGGTTAAACGGCCCCCAGTGTGTGTATATGTGTGTGTGATGTAATTAAATTATAGATGGGTAGACTGCACAATTTAAATTATCGCAAGAGTTAGGTGTAAAAAGGCATTAGAAATGCTAATGGATGAGCTAAGTAAAGAGGAATTTGCATTTTTAGATGAGGGGAAAGGTTCTTGGATTTTCAAAGAGACATGATAAGGTTTTTACAACTGGCATGATAAATAGGGCAAGTTTATTTCTTTGATTTTTTTCCAAAAGTGCTAATCAGAATAATAACATAAAATATTTTTATATTATGGGAAAAGACCAATTCAAGATAAATTCCAAAGACATGTGGGAACAATAGGAATTACAAATCAAGGAAGGGAAATATACTTAAAGGAGGATGGAAGGCTGTGTGGGGTATGTCTGTGTGAGATCTGAAAGATACACTGTACGAAGCAGACTTGGGGAAAAGCATCTAGCCACTTTGCAGAAGTTTGCTGTTCCAGTAACCAAAGTTGTGTTAAAAACCTTTGAAATTCCCCTGTTGAGAGGGTGTTTGTGGTAGTCTTGCTGGATTGCCTCTATAAGTTTAAAATCTATTTTTGGACTGTTGTTTTAAAGGAGGTGTGTTGTTGGGTGTCTGGTTAATTAGGAATTTTGGGAATTGTTATAATATTAAGTAACTGTGTGACTGTAATCGTGTGTAGGTATTTTATTCCTTTTTTTTTATTCGTTCATGGGATGTGGGTTTTTTCTGGCTGGGCCAGCATTTATTGCCCATCCTTAATTGCCCTTGTTTAGAGGGCATTTAAGAGTCAACCACATTGCTGTGGGTCTGGAGTCACACGTAGGCCAGACCGGTAAGGACAGCAGATTTCCTTCCCTAAAGGACATTAGTGAACCTTTTGGTAATAAATGTTTTAATTTAACTTTTAAAATATCTAAAGGTGTTAGTGGACACATTACTTTTGAATTCAGTGCACAACCTTTTTGTAATAAACACAAATTGCAAAACCATTGTGATAGCGTGGCTTAGATTGCCTTGTGGATTTGGTCAACCTGGCATATACTTCCTGCCGTATCATAAGAATCTTCCCTGGAAGGTTCCCCTCAGTATTACAGCACAGTGCTCCTTCATTTTCAAGGCATTGATCCTCTGCATCCCATCTAATGGGGATAGTATATTCCACTGGGTGGAACCTCTTTTGAAGAGAAACAGAGGGGGAGGAGAAAGAGGAAGCCATGTGAGCATGGGCAGCATCCCAGGGACAGACTTTTAAAAAGAGAGGCATGGGTTCAGTTGGTGCAGGGCCAGCAGGGAGGGCAAGGTGGGAGGACACGCCAAAGACACCACTACCCAGCGGCTAGAATGTTCAGGCAGTGCTCCAACTACCTCCAGATGTCCGAGGCCCAGTGCCACAGGAGCTCCACCTCTCCAGGTACACAGTGACAGCAATATGTCACATGATAGATCCGGAAACCGTCCCCAACTGCGTGGGCAGGCACCCCAGATGAGCCGGGAGCTTTTGTAAACAGAAAGGGGTTCCACTCAATGAATGTTCAGATCGTCTATGACCACAGGATACAAATACTCCAACTTTGTGCCCATTACCCTGGGAACTCACATGATGCTTACATATTGCGGCACTCACAGGTACCAAGACTGTTCATGGCTCCTGCATGAGTGGATGGATGGGTGACAAAGCCTATCCCTTGAAGAGGTGGCTGATGACCCCACTCCATCACCTAAGAACTGAGGCCGAGGAGAGATACAACAGGAGTCATGCCCCCACAGGGACAGTGGTGGAGATGTGCTTCAGATGCCTGGACCATTCAGGGGGAGCATTGCAGTATCCTCCAGAGTGTGTCTCCCTCATAGTCACCGCGTGCTGCACCCTGCACAACTGCTCTGGCAAGGGAGGGACCCACTGGAGGCTGAGGAAAATGAGGCAGCTCCACAGGCCATGGAGGATGACACAGGTGATGGCTCAGAGGAAGGGTCTGGGGAGGGGTAGGGTGAGGACCTCGAGGCATAGGGCAGGAAACTTTATAGCGGCAGGGACACCAGGGATGCTTTGATTCAATAAACCTTCTGCTAGGCATCCAAGACATCGATGCCTCATGAAACCAATGGCACTGTCTCCTTTGCTAACAGTCAATAAATGAGAACCCAACACAGTACGCCAACATCACACGACATCATACTTTTACAAGCCTGTGCTGCTTGTGGCATTATTCATACCATCTAGCCAACTCAGCCCATTTAAATCAAATAAATGTTTATGTTACTTCACATGAACATACAAAGAGCAAAAGTGTCCATCCCTAACACAGAGCGGTAAAATAATTAAAGCAAATAATGTCACCCATGACACATCCCTGTTGTGCTCAAGGTGCCTTCAATTTATGTCTGTGGGTGCTGTGTCTTGGTGCTCCCCACCCCTCGCTGTCAGTGGCATTGGAGGCAGCGTGCTGCTGACTCTGCTGGCCTGGTGGCCCTGATGATCTTGGTGGTTGTCCTCTGGTCGCTGGAGCCTGAGCAGGCTCCGCCTGGGAGGGTGCGTCCAGCCCCATGGCTGGGCACTCCTCAGTCATCAGGGTATCATAAGATGCAGCAGACACTGGCAGAGGGGCTGAGGAGCTGGTGCCTTTGTCGAAGCGCCATGAGAGGAGCCCACACAGGCGACAGGCAGCTCGTACGCCAGTGAGAGATGCGTTTGCACCTCCTTGCTCACCATTGATGGATGGGGACCCAGCAGTGAGACTAAGTGCCTCGTCCACCCCTTGCACTGGCAGTGATCTCCAGAGGTCACTGCCTGTGTGAGGGCTTACAGGTCCGAGTGCAACCCCAGGGACCCCTGAGTCTGCTCCTGAAGCTGCCTCTCCATGAGAGCCACCAGTCTCTCAATGGAGGAGGCTGTGCGCTCTGTGTTAAGGGTCAACACAGAACTCATGCTCCGCTTGGACTCCTCCATGGTGGAGACCATGGCACGCAGATCCTCATGGATTTCAGCTAGATCTCCACGCGCATCCCACTGCACATCCAGCGTCTGCCGCCTGATGGACGACTCCAAAAGCTTGTCATCTGCCTCGGACGCAGCATGGTCCTGGTCTCCAGCTGTGCTCCTACTGTTGGCTCCCTGGACCTCTCTGCCTCTGCCAGCTCCTCATGCAAGTGTGATGTGCCCTCACCACTGTGCATTACCCACAGAGCTGAAGAACTAATGCCCACTGACGTCCGAGTATCTGCATTGGTGCCTGGTTCAGAGAGATTGTGTGATGCTGGTGCTGGTGTGATGTCTTCCTCAGAGCTCATTGGGGGTCCTCGGGGTCGCCAGCGGCTCCTGCAGATGGTGCATCTGCGGGAGGAAGGCAAACGATAAGTACATTCAATCATCATACTCACCATGCATGCTAGGCGGGCTGAGGAGACAGTGGAGACCTACTGGGTGGTGCTATCTGCATCGGAGCTATAATGGGCTCTCTGGCTATGAAAGCTCAGTTTTTGATGAGAGGAGCCTGTTATGTTTCCTGTACCCACCGCATATGCATCTGTCCCCTGCGCCCTTACCTTCACCCGAGACCCTTGCCGCACCACAACCGGAGGAGCGAGCTGGCCAGTGGCATTCCAGCTCCAGTGCATCGCTTTTGTGCTTCATGAGGACGCACAGGTTTGGCACTCCTCCACCTGTTCTGCAGCGCTCCGCGTGTTGTGACTGCTCCTCTCCTGACAGGGAAAAATAGAAAGATTCATTATTGCCCCATCTCCCTGAAGGTCCTTTCCTGGATCCCCCTCCGCCCGCCCGGGCATTAGACGGGCCGTGAGACTGTGGCACATCTCACCCTGCAATGCACTGAGGCCAGTCATGCTGACACCCCGGCCTTGGCAGGGCAGGCTTCAGTGCCAGTTAGCATACACACATTACGGTTGGCGGGCAGGCAAAAAGGCCAGGCGGCCTTTGCATTTTTTATGAAACCTCATCCATGGGCGGGATGAGATTTCAATACATCATTAAAATTTTTTTTTAAATTTCATCATAATTTCTAACATGTCCCTGCTCGTGTGAAAGAGTCACATGAAGGGACGTTTGTTAACATTTTAAAAATCTCCATTTTTATTTTCAAAACTGTTCATCTCCCTGAAGCAGCTCTGTCTCAGGGAGCTTTTCCAGTGTGCATGAAGTTTGCTGCAGCAAGCGTTTCACGTTAGGTGGGCCTTAGTTGGCCTGCCAGCGTGAAATCGCAGTCCGGCCCCGATTGCAGACGATGGTTGGCCTCTGGACCGCCCCCCGCTCGCCCCTACCGAGCCCCCACACGGCAAAATTCTGCCCCAGGTTATTTCTTCCATTTTGTTTTTATGGGATCTTACTCTATGCTCTTTGGCTGCTGCATTTCTTACGTTATGTTACGACCAAAGCCAACGATATTCGCTGAGCAAGCCGAACCCCAGAGGGAAACTTGCCTCACTGATCATAACCTTTCTTTGTATTTTGAAAGTGAGGGGAAAAGTATGAACCCCAAAAGCAGAATTTTACGTCTCACGGGCGGGTGTGCACCTGACCCGATCGGGCATAAAATAGCGTGAGATGACGTCGAGATAGCGTCCCGTTGTCATCCTGCACACGTGCAATCTTCAGGTTGGCGGGCGCGCACAGGAGTCGGAGCAGCGCCTGCCATCAATTAAAGGGCCACATGAGGCAATTTAAAAACCCAATTGAACACGGTTTTACGTTGCCCGTGCGATTTCACACTTGTCGCACAGGCAAGTGGGCAGCCCATTTTTGCAAAACCTCATTCAAGGGTGGGATAAAAATGGTCAGCAGCATTGCCAGTGTGAGTAGTGAAAAGTTTTGGAAATAGTTCGCTGCTGGTTGCTTATTTGAACATGACAGCTTCATCTCTGTTCTGAGCTTCAGCCTCAGCATTTCTAGGCTTTGTTCCAGGACCCATTAGTGTCTCCAAGGCCCCCGGAGGATTTTGACTGTGTGGACCCTTCCAGGTATCAGACAGCCTTCCATTACCCTGGTAATGGGGATTGTGTTCTCTGCTGGAGGCACCTCCTCCTCTGAGGAAGAGAGGGGCCGAAGGGAGAGGAGACCAGGTGTCCCATTGCAGCTTCCAGGGGAGTGACCTGTGGAAGGAGAGGCACAGGCACAAGGGGTGCAGGGCCAGCAGTTAGTCCAAGGCAGAAGGGGCTGCAGAAGACACCACTATCCTGCTGCCAGGGTGTACAGGCGGCGATACAGCTACCTCAATATGTCCGAGGTGCAATGCAGAAGGAGGCTCCATCTCTCAATGGAGACAGTGAATTCCATTTCTCAGATGATTAGGCCTGACATCACTTCCAACTCGATGGGTGGACACCCTATGCCAGTGGCTCTGAAGGTCACAGTGGCCCTCAATTTCTATACCTCTGGCTCTTTCCAGGGGTCAGTGGGGGATCTTAATGGAATGTCCCAATTAGCTGGTGACAGGAGCTCTTGTTCAGAAATTATTCATTTCCATATGGACGTGGCCAGCCAGGCTGAGCGAGCCAGAGGCTTTACAGCAATTGCTGGGTTCCCCCGCATACAAGGTGCAATCGACTGTACACATGTGGCCATCAAGGTGCCAGCGGGTGAGCCGGGTGACTTTGTCAACAGGAAGGGCTTCCACTCCATGAACGTGCAGATAGTGTGTGATCACAGGATGCTAATTCTACAAGTCTGTGCAAGGTACCCTCATAGCTCCCATGATGCTTATATCCTCAGACACTCCTAGGTGCCGAGGCTCTTCAGTGCTCCAGCCCAGCTGGATGGATGGCTGCTGAGAGACAAGGGCTATCCATTGAAAAGGTGGCTTATGATGCCTCTCCGTCACCCAGGAACAGAGGCAGAGTAGCGTTATAATAGGAGTCATGCATCCACAAGGGCGGTGATAGAGAGGATCATAGGGTCTTCTGAAGATGTGCTTCCAATGCCTGAATCATTCAGGGGCAGCACTACAATACCCCAGAGCGGATGTCACTGATAGCGATTGCATGCTGCACTGTCCTCAATCTGGCACTGGCAAGAGGGGAAAACTGGAGGAAGAGGATGTTGATGCAGCTCCACAGGCCACAGAGGATGAATCCAGCCGTGAATCAGGAGAGCAGCACAGTAAGGAGAATGCTGAGGGTGTGGTAGCAGACCTCTGTATCCTTCAGGGATGCAGGGACGCCTTGATCCAATGCTTCTTCAGCTAGGCTTCCAAAGATCTGCCTCCACCTCATGCCAGGGCTGCCGCCTTCATCCCGGGTTCTTAAATGACCCTTTCATTTGAACCCAAAGTCCACTCAGCACCTGTGCAATAAAGTTTAGAGTCACTCACGTCCAGCATTACATACTGGTGTGCCCTGCACCAAAAAAATGGTGAAGCATACTCAGGCCATTACGACAGAAACAACATTTATTGCATTTTGACAATCCAAACAAATTAACATGACCTTCTCTGGTCTTCATTCCCAGACCAGTACACATAAACAAAACGTTACATAACAAAAGATCACTTGTGACCAGTCCCTCTTATGCTTATGGTGCCTTCAACTTATGTTTGTGAGTGCTATGACTTGCTGCACCCCCACACCAATTGCTGGAGACAGCCTGCTGACTCTGCTGTCTTGTTGGCCTTGGCAGTCGTCCTGTGCTGGCCCCGCCTGGGACAGAATGGGCAGTGCCACAGCTGGCATCTCCCCAGGCATGGCAGCCTCATCAGATACCACAGTCACTGACACAGGGGTGGAGGAGGTTCTGCCGTCATCCAGAGTGCCCCGAGAGGAGCCTGCGGAGGAGACAAGCAGCTCGCGCACCAACGTGAGGTCGCTCTGGACCTCCCTGCTCGCTATTGATGGATGGGCACCTAGCTGGGATACTGAGTGCCTCATCCATCTCCCACACTAGCAGTGACCACCTAATGTCAGTGCCTGTATGAGGGCTTGCAGGTCGGAGTGCAACCCCAGGAACCCCTCATTCTGTCCCTGGAGCTGCCTCTTCATGAGAGTTGCCACTCTCTCAATGGAGGAGGCAGTGCCCTTGGCCATGAGGATCAACACAGTGCTTATGCTCCGCAGGGGCTCCTCCACAACAGAGACCATGGGCCAAATACCCTCATATATCTCCACCAGATCCTCCCGCTGGACATCCAGCATCTGCTGCCTAACGGACAATTCCAGAGGCCCATCATCAGCCTTTGACTGATCATTGTCCTGGTCTCCAGCAGTCCTCCGATTGTCGGTGCCCTGGGCACTCTCTGTCTCCGCCTGCACCTCAAGCAAGTGTGAAATGCCATCACCACTGTGCACCAACATTCCAGCTGAAGATCTAACGCCTATTGAGGTTTTGTTATCTGCGCTGGTGCCTGGTTCAGAGAGTGGGTGTGACGCAGGTGCATGTGAATCCTGGCAGTCCTCTAGCATCAGGGGTGGCTCTTCGAGGTCCTGTGATTGAATCTAAGAGAGAACAACAACATGTCATTCTTTTAAGTCATCACACTGTCACTGTGCATGCCAGACACCTTGGTGAGACAATGGAGATCTGCATCATGGTGCCATCATCTTTCAATGATCAATGGGGACTCAAGTTTTAAGGCTCCCATCAAGGATGAGACTACACTAGAGTGTTTGCAGCATCTGAAACTCTCACCTCTGTGCGCTGCACTCTTACCTTCATTTGACACCCCAGCCTCTCCCCAGCCGGTTGACTGAGGTGTGAGGCGCCCCTCCAACTCCAAGGCATCCTGCTCAAAGCTGGTCAGGATTAGGCAGTTTAGGGGGCCTCCTCCTGTCCTCTCAATGTTGTTATGGGCCATCTTCTCCTGAAAGGACAGAGGAGCATTGATTAGTCCACTCTCTACCTGCAGGACCAATGTAGCCTTGCCAACCCCGGCTGAGGAACACCTTGCAGGGCTCATCCAAATCATGGCCCTCGAGCCGCAAGGCCCTCAGTCCAAGCAGCCAGAGCTCACACCCTGGGCCAGCTCCAGCGTGATTGACAGTTGGCACTCAGATTCTAGCACCCCTGAGGTCCACAGGGGGACAGCCAGACCTTAACACTTCAGCACACTGATTCATGCCAAACGGTACTCACCCTTCCTGAGCGCAGCAGGTCTTTAAACCTTTTGCAGCACTGCATCCATGTGCGCTGCACAACGTCGTGGCTGCTGACCCCCACTGCCACCTCCTCCCAAGTCTTTTTGGTCTGGTATGGTGGCTTCCTCCTTTCAGCTCTAAGGACAATAGTGTCTCTCCTGGCAGCCACCTCCTCCAGGAGAACCGCGAGGCGCTCGTCCGAAAACCAGTCGGGGGGCCGAGTGCCCACCCAACCTGCTCTCTCGCCTGGGGTATCCAGCCACACTTGAGGCCATAGCTTCAGTCTTCAGACGCTGCAAGTATGTTCTTCCCTAGCAGCCTTCAAGGAGCTGCCTGTACCATTTTTAAACCGCCCACAGGACCCTGCCCCGCCCAGCCCTTCCCGACCATTGGGAAGACACGTTTCACGCTGGGCGGGCCATTATTGGCCAGCCAGCATGAAATCGGGGTCGGGGGGCGATCACGGGTGGTGGCACGTTTCCTGACTGATCATGGGCCCGCTGATCGTGCGTGCCCACCAAGGGTAAAATTCAGGCCATAGCATTCCAGTAACACTTTTAGGATTTTAAAACTTAAAAGATTTATTAACACGAAGAAAAAAAAACTTAAGCACACAAGGTTAAAATTATACAGTTAAACAATCTTACAAAACATTCCCCAAAAAAACTACTTGGTCAGAACACACAAGTAAACTATTTGGCAACAGCACATTTATAGATTTTAACCAAAAAAGTCCAGTAATATTACCCAAGGTGAAAACTGTTGTCACTTCAGTTAAGAACACCATGCAACTTCTCACTCTCTTTCACTTTGCTGTGGAAGTGAAGTCCAGAAACAAAGGGCAGAATTTTCCCCTTGTCAGATGGGCTTGGCGGCTGTGGGTGGGGGCAATCGGGAAGCTGACCACCGCCCACGATTGGGGGCCGGACCGTGATTTGGCCCACCCAGCATGAAACGCGAGCGGCAGTGCTCAGCCCTGCCTGTGTGGGGAGGGGAAGATTGTGAGTGGGGAACTTTGCGCATGCACGCAAGTGTGTACGTGAAAATCTCCCTGAGGCGCAGAGCTGCCTCAGGGAGATGAATAGTTTTTAAAAATCGAAATAAAGATTTAAAAAATGCTATAAAATATGTCCCCTCAGGTAACTCTGTCATATGAGTAGGGACATGTTATAAATGAAATTTAAGAAGTTTTATATTATTTTTATTTGATGTTGGAAACCTCATCCCACCCATGGGTGAGATTTCCAAAAAAATGCAAAGGCCGTTTGGCCTTTTTGCCTGCCTGCCAACTGTAAGGTTGGACGGGCAGCAAAAAATTTGTTTCAGTGACCTTGTTGATGGCCTTAATAGCCCTCTTAATTGTCGGAGGGTGGGCTGCCGACTCTGGCGTGCGCCTGCCAACCGAAGTATTGTGTGACTGCGCGTTGACATCGGGACGCTCGCCCAACGTCAACACACGTCATTTTACGCTCAAGCGGGACAGGCACGTGCCCACCTGCCAAGGTAAAGATTCTGCCCAAAGTCTTTTCTGGATTAAAAGTGAATGGTTGCTTCAGATTTCACACCTTTCCTCAGCACAGAGTTCGTCTCAGGACATCTCCCCCACACAGTCACTACAACTCAACTAACCATCTTTCCTTAAATATCCTTTCCCCTTCGATCTTAGATTCCATTGTCCTAAGCACCTCTTTGAACTCAGTTTTACAAAAATATAAAAATCTTTCATGTCTTCCAATGGCCTCAGCTTTTGGGTAAAATAAAATTTAATAACCTTCCCTTTTTTACCTTTGTAACCTTTGTAAGTTGTAAAAGTCCCTTGACACTTCTAAACTCCCTCTGAAACTTAATGGCTGAAACATCAAGTTCCTACTTATCTTATATTGCACATTTCAAACCCAACTTATTTAGTTGCACATTCAACTTCACCATAGCCTTATTACAAATGCATGCATCATCTCTCTGCTCCTACAGACAAGCTGTCTTTAACTTTCCCCCAGTTTAATTACATTCACACACACACACACACACTCACTCACTCAGCCTCATTGACAGAATACCACCAAACACCCCAAAAATATTTTAAAAATAACATCTGTCTTCACAATTACAACAGTGATTAAATGTCAAAGTACTTAACTGGCTGTAAAATATCCTGGAACATTCAGAGATTATGAAAAACGTTATATAAATGCAATTCTTTCTTTTTCTTTTCAAGAATTATGAAGTAAACGACTTCCTGTAATGTTATAAAACTTGCTAATGACAAAGCAATACCATGATGGAGATTGATAACATTCAAAGAAATCAGCATAAATTAAATAATCAGGATAAGAAATAGTCGATGCTTGTTAATGGCCTGAAATGTGAGGTAATACATGTTGAAATGAGAGATATTTGCATTTGATTATTGGATATTCAATTAGCAAAGGTAGCAAAGAAATATTTGGGTGTGTTTGTTGAATTTGTTAGCATGACAGCATCAGATTTTGAGAAAAAGATTTGAGAAAATCTGATCATTATTTTACACAAATTACTTTAACCTGAGATAATGCATTAATGAAATCATATTTAGGATATCATGTGCCAATCTTTGTCCTCAACCTTTCAAAGTATATTGACATGTTGCAGAAAGTTCAGAGTAAAAGACCAGCAATGACTGCAGGTTTTAGATATCTAAATTGTGAAGAGAGAGGCTCACAAAATTGAACTTGCTGGAGAAAAGATTTGTGAATGGACCTAATGTACGTTTTCAAAATGATGGAAAATTGCAGGTTTCAGTAAAATTTCTTTAAATAAATTGCAAGAAAATTGCTATCAAACTTGAAAAATTTTATTTGCATTGATATCAGGCCCTGTTGTGCCTATTCTTTTGGGTATCGACCTACACTTTGTGTAAATCCAGGAATCTTTTGAGTACAGGCAAGGCAATGCAAATGAGCACATAAGATTTTGCTAAGCATATTTCAGAAGATTCATAAATGATCAAGAAAATTTGAGAGCCATAATGTTTCAGTGTAAAACTGCTGTAAATTTGTTATGCATAAATTTTCTTGGGAGAAACTGGCATAAAGCCTTTTCAACAAAGAGGCTTTCCAGAAAATTCAGGGTGCGATATTTTTGATTTGGGTTTATACAATTTTAAAAAGCCTGAGTAACTAAATATGAAATGGCTTGATTTAGGATATCTTTAAGGAATTTCATTTGTTAATATAAAGTTTCTCTGGGATACGATCAACAAACCTGGGTATGCCTTTGCCACTTCAGATCAAGGTTCAACATTTTATATTGAATATAATCCATAGTTTTCACTAATTGAATTAATTGGATTCCAATCTAATTACTTTAATCTACATCAATTGTCAGTAGTTAAGCACTGGAATTATTTGGCGATTTGTTCTCAAACTAGCTGATTAAATAAAGGTCCATTGCAATTTGCAGTTTAAGATTGATGTTACAGCATGGAGCAAACATCACTGTTGCTTTCATCATTATGATGAATGTAATCATAATTGGATCACATCATCTTAGCCTGTACAAAAGGTTCTAGTCTTATAAATATGCTCTGACTTCTAAATTGACAGAAGATGTATTTGGCTTCCGATGTGTTCTCTAGTAAGCAATTTAACATGACTGGGGTTAATAAGGTTGGAAAGAGTAAAAATCACAGGTCTCAGTGTTTAAAAGATGCAGCCTGCTTATTGGGATTTTTAAAATCAAAGTAATGGGTGGGTATTGGAGCATCACATGATCAGAAGAATTTTATCACCATACTATGTGAAATAGACTTCTAGCAAAACCAATTAATGCTGATTAATTTTGCTAAAAGGAGCTAGCTAACTACTTAAAATGAAATTAACGATTAAATATTCGTAAGATGAAGCTCTCTATGAAGCTCCATGGGTAGGAAATCCCTCGGAGCAGCTTCCACTGCACTGATGCTACTTCACTGCTAATGTGTATGAATGGGGTTTCTGCTGAAACTTTCAATTAAGTAACACTAGAGGAGCAGGAGCACTTCCAAAAGATTCCCCTGTCCATAGCTTCTGTGTTGTTTGGCAAAAAGATGTGAATTTTGTGCAAAGGATCTGTTTGAAATTGAGTAGCCTATATTAGAAGATTGAAATAGTGTTATGCAGTTTTACCCAATTATACGTAGGGGTTCTGGCAAGAATTTCAGAGAATTTTTATCTTCTTCAAAGTTTCACTGGTCATTGGTTATGCTTGTAATAGATTGGGTTTGGCAGAGCCCATAATATGGGAAATTTTAGATGGGTGGAGGAAAGGAGCCAAATAAACTTTCTGATTCCACAATTTTTTTGGCACACTGTGTTACAATCCTAGACCAGACCCCCAAATGTTTGGTACTATCTGGTTAGGGACCAAAACGTTTGTTTAAAACGGACAAAGTTTGACATTCAAGACATTCGCTCAGTGAATAAGACCACAAGACTCTGTGTTTTGAACAAACAAAAATAAGCTTTACTATACAAGGTCAGAAAGATTTAAAAAATTACAATATCCACCTTATACCCTAACAGACAGGATTAATATGAGGTATACGTGAATTAACAGGCAAACTGTGGTCGAACACACCAATCTGCACAATAAATGACAAATGGGACCAAGACAGAGTCCATGGATTTCTCAACAACCCACCCAGATGCCAGTAAACACTATGAAACAACCAATCTCATTGGAACTCTATCTCCCTCACGAGGAATTCCAGTTTTCACATTTGAAGGTCTTGCCGTGGAATTCTCTGCAAAGGTCACTTCAACTCAGGTGGCCTCAAAGATGGCCCACTTCATAGGGTTTCACTCTCATCTCCCGAGATTTCGTTCATTGGGGTTCCCGAGTATGCAGTGAAGCACAAGCTCACAAGCACGACTTCAGTTTTTCGGTCACACCAAGTAGAATACTACCGTTCCAAAGGGATACCTTCACCCCAATGGCTCATAGCACAGAGTCACCAACCTTCTGCTGCTTTCTTGAATCTTCAGGGATTCTCCTGATCCCTCTTCAGTTGCCCGGGCTTTTTCTGAGCTCTCTCCACTTAAGGTCCGCTAACCAGAGCCTCTTGCTCAGCTCCTCTCTTTTTAACTTAACTAGGACTTTTTTCTGTCTTTGTTCCCTGCCTGGGGCTCTTCTTTCTCCCCATCCCCTGCCTGGGATATTTGTCTGCAAAGGTGCACCGTTCCTGGTCACATGACCCAGGTTTTCGTGCCGTTTTTCTTTATGCGCAGGCACACTGGGCCCCTCTTCAGCCCAAAGACTTACAAAAACGTTGGATTGTGTATGCGCCACTCACTCCCGATCCAGGCATGTGCAGAACTCCCACAGTCGGTTGGGACTTGGAGTTCCTGGCCTCTGTTCTACTTTAACTTAAGTTTGGGTTTCATGTTCTATCTTAAACCCTGTATATCAAATAATTAATAATTGAATCTGTTGAACTTTTTTTAATTGATGTGACCTTAGGCTGAACTCATTGTGCACCTCTTGTGAAAGCTCCATAGTGGAAGACTGTGGAGGAAAACCTTATTTTTCCTGAGTGTATTCTTTGTGTGTACCAGGTAAGAAAAATACGTTGCCTTCTGTGTGGGTAGTTCTCCAACTATTTTTCGTACATAGTGCACATCATCCTGTGTTTAGAAAAGGACTGGTATTTGTATCGTGGCTTATCATGTCTCTCAGAATCTTTCAATCTGTGTTTAAAAAAGACTTTGCTCTCCACAATGACTCTGGAGTGGTTGAGGTTTTTGGCACAGGAAAGTCAAGTGTGATGGTATTTCATGTGATCTGGTGATATATGGCTAAACTAGCTGTGTATAATATACGCTAACATTCCTCTTGAACTTGAGGGACTGAAGGCAGGGGCTATTCAATGGGTGTGACTGGGGTGGGTGGTGGAAATTTTTAGGGTCTGTGACATCTGTCTATTTGGATGAAACCTTGAAAAACAACGTGCAACAGAATTTAAAAATATTTATTACTTTGGTTGGTAACTGGTATTTAAGCCTACCTACATGGGATTTTCTTCGTGGGTGGAATTTTATACTGGCGGGATCTAATGGTCCCGCCGAAGTCAATGGGGACTTTTGAATAGCTCGCTAGGTTTTATGACCCCGCCCCCGCTGTGTCAGAGCTGTAGAATTCTGCATCAGGGAGCTAAAACTTTAGACCCCAATGTGGCCCAGTACAAAGACTAGCAGGCACAGAATTTCAAACCGCAAGCCAAAGTGTCAGTTCCCCAGCTCCATCACATCTCTGAGCCATTTTCCTGAAGGTGTGATGGAGGGGTGCAGCAGGCATCGTGCCCACAAGTGGTGGGTAGCCAATTCAGCTTGTTAAGGGCCTATTAAGGAGGCTGATTGGAATTTTCCATTTGGTCTCTACATTCCTGGAGGCATTGGGGAACAATGTATATGCCTGGAAGCAACCTCCTTTAGCCCTTACCACTACCATTAACATTCCCTTTGTCTTTTTGTCCATGACATCTTTGTCAATCTCGCCTTAGCCAACACCCCCCCCCCCCCCCCCCCCCCCAACACCTATCGCTGGCCTTCTATCCAGCTTCACCTGGTCCAACCTTTTTAAACAATATAAATTTCGTCACATTTCCACTTCTCTTTAGCTTTGAGGAAGGGTCAACGGACTCGAAACGTTAATTCTGTTTCTCTGTCCATAGATGCTGTCAGATCTGCTGAGTTTTTCCAGCATTTTCTGTTTTTATTATTACAATTATGTAGCTCTTCCTTGAGGTAGTCCCCTGCTTGGTTGATGTGCTGCAACTACAAATCTGAAAAAAATAAATCTTTTTGTTAAGAGCTTCCATCTCACTGAGGAGGATTCCGGCTAATCCACGTTCATCAAACAGCTCTGAAAACTCTGCTCACATTTTAACAGCTGTGATAAATTCTACCATAACAGCTGAGACAATCTACAACATTCTAAGTAAAACAACCAAAACATTCTAAAAAAAATTAGTCAATTTGCCCTATCTCCTATTGTTAACAGATCCCGATCTGAATCTTTGCCAAAAACTAATCAGTTTTTCCATGGGCCATACCTAATCTGTGTGCCAAGTTTGATTGAAATCTGTCCATTAGTTTGTGAGATGTATTATAAATACACTAACAAATAGGGGTGAAAACATTGCTGCCATCCATCCAGCTTCAGTGGCAGAGGCGAAGACTTTGATAAAAGGCACCTCCAGCTTGGGGTGTATCTCTCTCTCTCTCTCTCTCTCCTACTTACCTGAAAAGGCAGCCTGCTGCTCTTTCAGGACTAGAGGACCTCTTATTGGCCCTCCAGCTTTGAGAACCTAATCTTTAATTGGGTGGTGACTCTGCTGTCTGGCTAGTAGTTGGCCAATTTGGAGAAAATAACAGACAGGTAACTGTTCCCGACACAGTACAGAATTCAGACCGCTGTTTGGCCAAGATGGTGGGGTTCAGAAACCCATGGGGAAAATCCTGCCCTGGATTTGGCTCACTTAACCTGAGAAGAAACTATAAGATTGGAAGAGAAAAGAAAGAAGGAAAGCAAGAGTTAAACAAAGGTTAGACAATAATTTCAGAAGCATTTTGAGATGGAACATTTGGAAAATGATCTCCAAGCACAGAAAATATTAAAAGTAGAAGGTGAAATAACATAAGTGATTTAATTATTTAATCACTCAAGTATGAAAATAAGTTAGCCGTATAATAGCGGAGTTAAATGCATCCATGCAATCAAAGACAAGGAAGAAAACTGAGGAAAGAAGGCAACTTACCCCAAAGGTGAAGCTGAGCATCTCGAAGGAAGTCAAGCAAATAATTCCACAATTGACCTGGAAGGATCAATATTATGTTTGTTCACATGGGCAGAATTTTACATTCGCCGTGCAGCCGCGCGCCCGACATGCCGGAACGTAAAATGATGCACGATGACATCGGGCATGCGTCCCGACATCATCGTGAAATCGTGTGATATTTCGTTCAGTAGGCACCCACTGATAATTGAAAGGCCTATTAAGGCCATTAACCAGGTAATTAACCTGAATTTTTATGCTGCCCGTCCAACCTTATGGTAGGCAGCACCCGGTGCGGAAGGGGGTCGGGAAGGAGGAGGACCTTCTCGTGAACCTGCTCCTGGGCTTGGCCAGGTTGGCCAGTAACAAGTCCAGGCAGCGGGTGATCGAGGGGGGAGTCCCGCCCGATTGTTTGTCCCTCTTCCGCGGCTACGTTCGCGGCCGGGTGTCCCTGGAGAGGGAGCACGCGGTGTCTGCTGGCACCATCGAGGCCTTCCGTGCCCGGTGGGCACCGTGGGGACTGGGGTGTTTTGTTGACCCCTTTAATCACATCTTGATTTGATGTTTGTAAGGTTCCTTTAAAGTTTTTTCCTTGATTTTACAGCTGACCTGACTTAGGGGCTGTGCTTGATTTCTCCCTTGTTATTGTTAATTTAGTTAATTGTTTTGACTCTACAAGAGCTTACGGTTGGCAGGCAGGTGAAAAGGCCTAGCGGGCTTTACGTTTTTCAGGAAACCTCATCCACGAGCGGGATGAGATTTCCTGAAGCTATTACAAATTAAATAAAAATTTCATTTGAACTTAAAACCATGTCCCATCTCATGTGACACAATCACATGAGGGGACATGTTTCATTTAGTTTTTCTGCTCTTTATTAATTTATTCAAAAAGTGCTTTGTGCCTCTGGGAGGGTGAAGTGCTCTTTTGCGCGCATGCTCTCCCTCCTCCCCCCGCCCTCACAGGTAGTGCTCAGCGCTACTAATTGCAATCCACGCAGGGCGGGCCTTAATTGGCCTGCCCGCATGAAATCGCGGTGTGGAGCCGATCGCGGGCGGCAGCTGGCTCCACGACCGTCCCTGCCCACTCCCGCCGAGCCCACCTGACGAATGGAAAATCCTGACCCATGTCACAGATAGGTAACCCACATATTTAACATGATTATTTACTAGTGATGCATAGAATCTAGATTATAAATATAACTTTACCACACACTCATTTTGGACATTGAATGTAGCCCTGCTACACCATTATCAAGAGAATCCCGTTACTGCTGAGGAACTGCAATACAATTAATTACCTTTTGTTTGTGCCTAAACAAACAGACAACACTTGTCAGTTCATAATGTCTAAAGTACCTATTATAATTCTTAATATTGAACCTAGTAATGGTACTTGTTGCTCTAAGATGGATATGCCAAATGAGGTAGTATTAATTAGTGCACCTCTGTGTTTGAATTCACCCTTAGTGACTTTGGCAAGAAAAAGTGAATTCATTCAATTCAGTCTATAGGGCGTACATTTCCCCCTGTTTGGAGGGGGGGGGTGTTGTGCGGGGGTGGGCGGGAGTGAGCGGGAAACCCGATCAGCACCCCCGATCAGGTGTGCGCCGCCATTTTACGTGGGTGGGCCAATTAAGGCCCGCCCAGCGTGATGCACACCTGGAAGCGCTGTGTGCTCCCTGTGCGGGTGATGGGGAATTCCCTGAGTCGGGGCCTACGCTCTTTCGCGCACGTGCGTGGAAGAGTGCGGAAATCTCCCTGAAGCAGAGAGGTGCCTCAGGGAGATTAGTTTCAAGTTTTGAAAAATAAAGGTAAAAAAAAATTTCAAGGACATGTCCTTTCTTGTGAAACTATCACGTGAGCTGGGACATGTCTATTAATTTTTTTTCAAAAAATTTTATGTAATTCATAAGCCTTTCATGAAACATGAAACCTCATCCCGCCCGTGGATGAGGTTTCATGAAAAAATGCAATGGCTGCCTGGGCTCTTTGCCTGCCCGCCAACCTTAAGGTTGGACGGGCAGCATTCTTAACAGCTTTAATTACTTTGTTAATGGCCTTAATAGGCCTTTGACAGTTCGGTGGGAGCGCAGCCAACACGGCTGTGCACCCACCGAACTGACCATCTAAATGACGCGCAGTGACTTTGGGATGCTCGCCTGATGTCACCGTGCGTAATTTTAAGCGTTGGCCAGCGGGCCCCGGCCCCAGCTCACCGATGGGAAAATTCTTCCCAAAGTGTAATTCTGTAGTGATTAGCTAGATGGGAAACTGTTAAAATACCTGTATACTGCATATATAAGTTAGTTCATGGATAAGTCAGTTTGGGTATCTTATAAGCCTTAGCTTCAAGTCGAATAATAGAGGCAAACTTCAAGAGGATATAGGCCGGTGGAATGGCTGACAGGTGACAGATGAAATTTAATGTAGAGAAGTGTGAAGTGATTCATTTTGATAAATAGGAGGACGAGAGGCAATATAAAGTAAAAGTCACAATTTTAAAGTGGGTGCAGGAATAGAGACCTGGGGATATGTGTAGACAAATCAACCAAGTTGATAGGGCAGTGAACGGGGTTAAACAGGCAGGTGGGATCCTGGGCTTCATAAGTAGACACAGAGTACAATAGCAAGTAAGTTATGAAGAACCTTTATAAAACATGAGGCAAACTGTTTAGCTCAGCAGGCGGGTGCACACCCGACCCGACCGAGCGTAAAATGACTGCGATGAAGTCGGGCGAGCATCCTGACGTCATCGTGCACTCGCGCGATTTTTCAGTCAGTGGGTATGCGCCAGAGTCGGCAGTATGCCCACTGACAATTAAAAGGCCTATTCCTGCACCCACTTTAAAAGGCCACTAAAAAGTTAATTAAAATAAATTTTTCGCTGTCCATCCAACCTTACGGTTGGCGGGCAGGCGAAAAGGCCAAGCGGCCTTTGCACTTTTTAGGAAACCTTATCCATGGGCGGGACGAGGTTTCCTAAAGCAAATAAAAATTAAGTAAAAATTTAAAAATTTAATTAATAATATGTCCCTGCTGATGAGACAGAGTCACATGAGGGGACATGTTTTATAACATTTATAAATCTTTATTATTTTTTTGAAATCTGTTCATCTCCTTGAGGCAGCTCTGTGCCTTAGGGAGACTTGCAAGTGGCACTCGCGCGCATGTGCGAAGTTCGTGCTTGCCCCGCTTACACTACCCACCCGCACAGGCAGCTTGGGCTCTTCGCCTGCCCGCCAAATTAAGGTTGGATGGCCAGCGCTGACAGTCAATTTAGTTAGTTAATTATAGGCCTTAACAGGCCTTTGACAGTTCAGCGGGCGCACAGCTGACTCTGGTGCGCACCCGCCAAACTGAATATCGGAATGATGTGCGGTGACATCGGGACGCACGCCCCTCGTCACCGCGTGTTATTTTGCTTGTCAGCGTGCAGGGCCCACCCCTGCACCCCAAAAGGAAGATTCTGGCCATGATTCTATGAATTTTATACCTATGTACTCATACTAGTTAATATGGCAAAGTTGATCCAATACTCTTAATCTTATATGGATTGATCAATAGACATTTAAATAATATATTCCCTATGTAGTAGTTAGGATTAACCATTCATTAATATCTTATATTTACTGTTTAGGCAGCTGCAGCTGTGGCAGCCATTTTGCAATAGCAAGATCCCACAAACAATAGTGAAGGTGAATAGTTAATTAATCTGTTTTAGTTGTCTAGGTTGAGGGGCAATGATTACAGGGATAATGGGAGAACTCCCTGCCCTGCTTGAAATATGGCATAGCAACTTTCATTTCTAGCTAGATAGCCAACAGAACTGCTGGATAGAATCTCGATTTAGCACCCCAACTGCCTGTTATGCCACAGCGGATGGTAAATGCTGAGCTGTTCATTTCCCAGAGGGAACCTTGAAACAACTGCCACAACAATTTTACAATTTGAATTTATTTCAAGATGCATGCCTTGAATTCAGTAGAAATAAGACCAACGAGTCTTACAGGTTTCTTACAAAACTAAATTAAACTTTTATTAAAAATAAAAGGTTATTTTAAGCATATACATAGGTTTACCAATTACTACTAAAGTAACTCCTAGCTCCTCTAGTTAATCTAACTAACTTAATCTAGTTAATCTAACTTAACTCCCAGTTACACCTCCGTTAAAGCAACAGAAAACACATTGATTTTAAAATGCCCAGGCAAAGTAACATGATATCCTGAACAGTCAAATTCAAAGTGAGTTATCTTCATTTCAGTTTGTGTTGACAGCAACTTGAGGCTTAGAGGCTGGAGTCTTTTCACACTTGTTAGATCTTAGAATGCCTTCCTCTTACACATAACTTCATCTCCTTTATGCAGGTTTTTCTCTTTTTAATGTAAATCCCATTGTCCCAATATGTCTTTTTCAACTCTACTTTTCTAATAATAAAAATATTTCATAGTACCAATTTTATCAGTAAGCTTTGGGAAAAATAAACACACTGTTTGGCTTCTTCTGGTGAAGTGTAACATTTCACAACCTCTTTTGAAATTCAAATTACTCAATTTTTCCAAAAATGAAAATTTTTTCTTTACACCTCACATTCTAAAACTTTGGCTATATTTACCTATTTAACATTTCAAACCTAGCTTCTCTTCTGGTACACCAAAGCCTTCAGACAAGCTGTCTTTAATTCAATTAAGTCAAACACACACACACACACAATATGCAAAAATCCTCATTTTAAGGAATCCTTTATATTGTCTTATCACATACATTTATGTTCGAGCTGCTGTAAGAATGGTCCCTTTTTATTAACTGGGACTTGTGCAATCATTCAGGCCAAAGTTCATGCTTTAGTGCAAAGTGTTACATCTTTCATTTACCTGATCTGTTATCTGAATTGATTCACTGCCTGATTTGTTATTTCATTTATTGGTTGCCTGATTGGTTGTCTTGATGCATTAGGGGCATTGTTGACACTTATGATTTGGCATAGCAACCAAAGTGATCACTGATATCTATGTGGGGCATCATTGCCCTTTCTGTCCAGTGTTAGTAATTTAACAGTGAAACAGATAGTTTTTAACTAGTCATTTGAACTGTTGTAGGAAGTCATCAGTGGAAAAAATATTGTTAAATTGCAAGATCTATCCATAGCGAATAGTCCTTTTCAGGGTACAGGATGGATAAGGTATTTATTTCTTCAATTAACAAAACAAACTGAAGTCCTCATGGTTGTAATTTTTGACAATGTTTAAAAAGTAACCTTCAGTTTAGCTCATATTATCCAAGAAGCTTTTTGAAGCAATATTATATCTGATTCATGCATTATAAGAGATTATATCTAACTAAGAATGGCAAAGGCTTTCTAAATATCCTTTTTATGTTGGTTTTCTGTCTATCAATGAACTATTATGTACAAAAGATTCTGCCTATTTATGTTCACTTTCAGGGATGACATTTGGTATGATAAATATAAATTCTTATTTAGCTATAAAAAAATCTTTCACCACTGACAGCTATACAAATTACCTTTGATGCCTTCTTCTGCAACAGGAATTATTCTCATGTGAAATACATCAGACTTTAGAAGACATTCTGCTCAACTGGTTATCATCTTTCAGGCACAGAGAATTTGTAGGTGAAAATATCATCAAAGGCACTTAATAATTCAAATTAGTCAGATTTAGGAGATTCTTATTCACTTCTGTCTGGAAACAAGAAAGTGGTATATGTCAAAGGGCTAAACTGTATGCCAGATTAGCACTTTCCATAGTGGAACAGATTATTTTCTTAAAGTAGGCCATGACATTAATAGTCAATCATATTCTAGCTTCTGTTTAATGCATCATCTTCTGTATTTAACCCAACGCGGGATGATGTTGGGTGGAACCCCTGACGTCATCCCAGCCCATTTAAATTTTCAGGAAGGGGAGCCTGCAGCAAAATCAGCTGTCTGCCCGCCGACCTGTCAATGGTCAATTGAGGCCATTGACAGTATCAACTATACAATTAAAGGACCTGCCCGTCCAACCTTAAGGTTGGCGGGCAGGCCAGGAGCCCCGGCGGGCAATAGAAAAAACATGAAACCTCATCCACCGGCGGGATGAGGTTTCATGTAAGGATTTAAAAAGTTTAATAAACTTATAATGTAAATTATGAACATGTCCCATCTCATGTGACATTGTCACCTGAGGGGGACAAGTTAGGGATTTTTTTTCTTCTAATTTTCATATTTTTCAAAGTGTAAGCGATCTCTCTGAGGCAGCACTTAGCCTCAGGGAGAGGTGTGCTCTTTCGTGCGCATGCGCAAAAGAGTGCACTCTCGCTTTTGGGGAATTCCCCCCCTCCCACACAGGAAGTGCATAGCGCTTCCCACCGGACATCACGCTGGGCAGGCCTTAATTGGCGTAAAATGGCGACAGGGCCCACATCTCCACCAGGGATTGGCACCCCGCCCGTCGGAGATTGGGTTGGGCCCACCCGCCCGGCAGGCAGAAAATTCTGCTGTTTATGCACTGTGATCATAAAAGAACCAATCAGACAGGTTTTCTTGTGTTTAACAAAGAAAGAGGTCAGCTTGTTATACTTAAATAGACCTAAATAAAATAACTCCAACCCTGAGCACACACACACATACTCAAAGTTCATACACACACAAATACAGACTAGAGTGGGGAAGGATATGTTGGCCACATTAGAATCCATAAAAAGTAAAAGGATTATACAGTCTGTGGTTTGGTGACTTAGCTGGATTCAGTGGACCCGATGCTTCCAATTTAAAAGTGTAGATGGCTGATTTGGTTGATCTCCTCGAGACTGTAGTGCTGGGTTGAATTATTTTAAGAAGTATCTGTTTGCGACAGGAGCATCCCTGGATGGTTAAAGTCTGCAAACAGGACTCAAAGCTTGCCAGGTGGGTTGGATAGAGGTGGAGGCAGGAGAAACCAAACTTGAGTCTTTTCTCTCAGAGCCTCAGCTGCTTGCCCTCAGTTCTGCTGAGATAACATTTGCTTATGACATATAAAGGGTTGGCATTTCATGTGACCTTCCTTCTCCAACTGGCAGGGGGATCCAAATAAGGTAATTTTCCATGAATTCCAAGGATAATTTGATTAGCTCAAGTCTAGAAAGCTACCTTAGTCAGGGCGCCATTGCCCAAGTGATTAATTTTAATGGTCCATCTCCAACAGTTAATGTCTCAGGTGATTGCCTTAATGCCTTGCCTTGTTAATGGGAGAGGAGATGTGGGTTCTTCACATTTCACAAGAGGTCATTGTCTTTGGTGGGCTTTGCAGATTTGCTGTCTCCATTCCGGTGAATTGGAATATGGAATGCACAGTAATGAAAATTAGAGTAACCATCTTTGGCTGTGATCTTAAGTCTGTGTTTTAAATAAGTCTGTTTATAAAAGTTCAATTCATTTCATTTCAATTCAAGTTCAAGCCAATGGATTAAACATCATTATTTGACATATAGCACATCTTCATGACTCCCCTAATTGGGGCCACAGCTATGTTAATTTGCAGCCCGCCTCTATTGAGTGGCCGGCTGACCTGTTTGATAGACTGCCATTGGGAATCTTTACTGCTGGCAAGAATGCATTGGGGAACCATCCCAACGCAACGTCTCCCTACTTTCCTGTCCTCCCCTCTTTCCAGCTCCAGCACCAACACGGCCCAGGAAAATTTAGACCTATGCCTTCATTGGTAATAGATTGGCCATATTAGAGTCCATAAAAAGTAAAAGGAATATACGGTCAGTTGTTTGGCATGCTTTTTATTTCCTTTTCGCTATCTAGATAGCTAGTCTTGCATTTCTCTTAGCATTCAGCATGGCTAATTTAACACATTTTTACATATTTATGCCAGTAATTCTCATTAACGGCTTGTGACACATTAAATAGTCATTATTGCAGGAAAATTGTGATTTGCTGTTAATTTTGAATTGCTGTTAACAAAAGAAAAACATTCTTAGGAATTACTTGTTTTAAAGCCCCGTGATACTACAATTTCACTTATTAGTAAATAGCCTGTAAAATACAGATTTTCCATTTGTCATTAATAGAGGGTGCTTTAATCCATTGTGACCATAGGAATATATTTTATGAATGCACCTGACCCCACTGAATAACCTGTATTCGTATGCTAGATTTTTAAATAAGATATCCACACACTCGGTTTAGGATGAAATTCCAAAGTAGCTATTTATGGAACTGCTCTTTTTCCCCATTTGTTTAATTTACAGAAATAAATATGTGGGCTGACTGAGCTCTTCGGTATTCAAGGAAAGGGCTTTATACTGCCTGGTGCTTCTAGTGTTCCAGGTGGAATCTGCAAACTACTCTTAATGACTGGTGTATGTACTATACGATTGTTGTATGGAGATTGCACTTGCCGCAGGAAATACATCACCTGCAGCTCACAGCAAAGTACATGTTACCAGGAGGGCTTGTTCTCTGGTAGGCCCAGGCGGTGCCTGTAAGAATTGGCAAGCCTTATCAAACATCCTGGACTGCTACCTAGAGTACTATATGTGTGGCCAGCAGCAGACTATGTTCCTTTCTACAACACACAGCAGTCAGCTGGAATTAGTGGGACTCAATATGCTAAAAACAAAAAGCTAAAAGCTACTGCGGATGCTGGAAATCCAAAACAAAACAAAAACAGAATTACCTGGAAAAACTCAGCAAGTCTGGTAGCATCGGCGGAGAAGAAATCAGTCAACGTTTCGAGCCTTCATGGCCCTTCGGCAGAACTGCAGCGTAGTTTCAACAAGGGAGAAATATAAATTGGTTTAAGGTGGGTTGGGGGGGGGGTGGGGGCGAAGAGACACATTGAGGGTGTGGTCGGACCACACCCTCAATGTGTCTCTTCCCCCCCCCCCCCCAACCCCCCCCACCCACCTTAAACCAATTTATATTTCTCCCTTGTTGAAACTATGCTGCAGTTCTGCCGAAGGGCCATGAAGGCTCGAAACGTTGACTGATTTCTTCTCCGCCGATGCTGCCAGACTTGCTGAGTTTTTCCAGGATTCAATATGCTCTCTGTCGTACTGAGCTGGTCCTTTTGTATTCTGTTGCAAGTGATTGTTGCAAGAGCCTTTTTCCTTACCTTTCTCTTTTTCTTCTCTGTTAGTTGGTGACACAGGCGTCATTCCCTTTGATCTGGAGACAAACATGAAGCAAAGGGCAGAAGAGTAAAGTGAAGGTACAGTTACTAGGAACCCAAATTGTGTCAGAATTTTTGTAGTATGACACGGTCCTCGGAAAATTTCATTTCATTGGCTCTATTGGGTGAGGCGGAATGTTTCAGCCAGCTGATGGAAAGGGACACATCTGGCCACTGTCAAAGATTTGACTTAGCATCATGTTACAACAACAACAACAACAACAACAATTTGTATTTATGTGGCACCTTTAATGTAGTAGAACATCCAAGGCCCTTCACAGGGGTACTATCAAACAAAATTTGACACCGAGTCACATAGTGGTATTGTGACTGGACGAGTAATTCAGAGACCTTGGATAATGCTCAGGGGACCTGGGTTCAAATCCCACCATGGTAAATGGTGAAATTTGAATTTAAAAGAAATCTGGAATTAAAAGTTTAATGATGACCATAAAACCATTGTTAATTGTCATAAAAAAACCCATCTGGTTCACTAATGTCCTTTAGGGAAGGGAATCTGTTGTCCTTACCTGGTCTGGCCTACATGTGATCCCAGGTCCATAGTAACATAGTTCACTCCTAAATGCCCTCTGAAATGGTCTAGCAAGGCACACACTACCACCTTCTCAAGGGTAATAAATGCAGGCCTAGCCAGTGACACCCACATCCCATGAATAAGTAAAAAAAAAACATGCTCATTGCAGAGCTTGGAAATGCGAAGCACGCAAGGGAAAATGTAATTAGCCAATCAACCTGAAATTGAGGATCCTGACCTGATAATATTGCTTCAGGATTTTGCACAAGTAACCCCTCCCCCCATCCCCCCCTTTGCCTCCCCTCCTCTCTCCCCCACTCCACCCCACCACTTGGAGACAGCACTTGGAGAACTCACCTTTGGGTTAATAACAGGGCAATGGAGTCTGCAGGAAAATCAGGCTGATTTATGCCACCTTCAATGTTTTACAAGAGCCCCCTCCCCCCACCTTCATCTAATTCCATCAGCATAATCCTTCTTTTCCTTTTTCCCTTGCATCTCTTTAGCTCTCCCTTAAATGCATCTATGCTCTTTGACTCAACTTGTGGTAGTGAGTTCCACATTCTTACCACTCTTTGGGTAAATAATTTGCTCCTGAATTCCCTATTGGATTTTTTGGTGACTTTTGGTTTCAGTCTCCCCACAAGTGGAAACCATTTTCTCGACCATTGCCCTATCATTCTTAGATAGTGTAAGGTAGGTTAAATAGGGTTAGATGAAATAAGGCAGGAGGAGACTCCAGCGGAGGATAAACACTGTCATAGTTCACTTGTGCTGAATAATCTATTTCTGCTGTAAATTCCATGTAATTATATGTAGCTAGAGCATAGGTTGAAATGGTATACCAGATTCTTTTTTTAGCCAGCACGCACAGGCTCATCAGTGAGATCCTACTTGGATTGTTCTTCCGTAGTTTGTGATAGCTGCCTTTCTTGTGTACTATTGACATTTTTCTACTTTTTTGTAAAAGATAGAAATTCCCATCATTTGAAAAATTCATTTTTCGGTCTCGCATTAGTCCCTGTGCAGGAGACAATGAGAAGATGTTTTATCAATCTGATTTGCTCGCAGAAGAGGGTGGAGGGTTTGGAGGGGTGTTTTGGGGGGTGGGCTTCTGGCAGTGGGTCAGGAACATTATTTTAAGAGAAGCGGGCAGCATGCTGTGGCATCCTGCTTCTGGCTTTATCAACCAATCACTGAGCGCGAGTGTGATGACAACTTGCACCTGTCAATGGCAGGATTCCAACTTAAATGGGCTCTGACAACGGTCAAGATATCTGCATTCTAGTTCGGTTCCCAAGGCTCCTGCAAGCAGGAGAAAATGCCATCACAAGACCCGTGCCCTCCCACCCTCCTCCACCAGTGCAGATTGTTGGGGCCTCCAAGGGTGTTAGCTAGGTTGTCACCTGTTGAGTCACGCAACACTTGTGCAGGAACAGATGCTGAAGACAAACAGCACTGAAGAGTCCCCATTGGAAGGCACAGAGCCCTCTAAGCTCTACTATGCTGGACATAGTTGCTAAGCCTTGAGGGTCATCTACAGAGAAGACTATTCTAGGGTAGTAGCAGAAAATGTGTGCAGTTCTGTCAACATTTCTAGAGGCACTGTACATCTTGAGAGAGAGAGATTGGAGCAGTCTGACACCACCATGAGTGTCATGATCATAGAATCTCAGAATCACAGAATCTTCACAGTGCAGAAGGAGGCCATTCAGCCCATCGAGTCTGCACTGGCTCTCTGAAAGAGAATTCTGCCTAGTCCCACTCCCCTACCTTATCCCCGTCTCAGGCCTTCCATTTCCATGGCAAGAGTGGCCACCTGCATGGAGAATTGGACATGGCAGGCAACCAAGTACATGCTTGCCCTGACCAGTGGCCTGCACACCCAGTCTATAACTTTAAATAGGCCAGAGTAAAGCCTTGCCTTGGCCATTTAGCACCTCACTAAATTGTAGCAAAGTTCTTTTCAACTCTTGGCTAGCAGGGGAGTACTGGTGACTATGAGAGGGAAAATGGAGAACTGTCAGATGGAAGTCGGAACTCTGTGCAAAGCCCCTTGCTCCCCTACCACTCACCCCAGTCAGAGCCCCACATGCTGCCTCCTGCCTCAGTGACCAAGCCACTGTACAGGTGCATGGCAATGACCACTTTGGAGATGTGGGCAACAGATTGCGAAATCCTGCAGTGATCACCAGGTCCCTGGAAAAAGCTGAAGGTGAAGAAATTCATGGTTGTGGTGACCTTGACAGCAATGCGTGCCCACCTGGTCCACTTAGCAGGAGGTCCTGCTCTAGGAGGCTGGAAATGTCAGCAATAACCTAACATGAAAGTCTAACCCTCCTGAAGCACTGCTGCCCGGACATGTTGAGAAAGCTGTCTACCTGTCCAAGCTTGAATTGGGTTATCGACTGCATCCACACATAAAATCATTATCCCACCCCTCACCTTCTTCAATCTGTCAGTGAATATTTTGCCCAATTTGCTCCCTGGCCTCTGGAGAGAATTGTTTAGGAGCAGACTGGATGACTCGGTTGTCAATTTTATTCATAATGCATTCTAACTGTCTCACATTTTCAGCACTATATTGATGGGTCCTTATTGGGGAATCAGCTTACTTTATGAAATAGTATTCTATTATTACACTCCCATTGTTCCTAGCTGCAGTCCAGAGTATTTATTTGCCCCACTGACTAATTATCCCAAGCCTAATTTATTTATTAGTGTTAGAGAGCATCCAGATTTTTCTGCTGAAGGTTTGTTGAAACTCATTCCAATAACATGTAGAGTTTATTTTGGAGAGTTAATATTTTACATTACGTATAATCTAGCATTCATAGCTAAGAAAACAAGGCATAACAGCATATGTGAAGTGCATATATCTTTTACGAAATTATGGACCAGAACTTCCACGTAATGACGATCACTGTCAAATTGCCACTCGGCTCCCTTTTACTTACTCAAGTATGGAACTGCACATTTCTTGCCCGGACTTCTGACCCGGGCCTGGTGAGAAATATGCAGTTTATCTGCTCCGGGAGTCCTTCAGTGCATGGCAGGAGAGTCGGCGGAAGTGAAGCCACCCCCACTTTTTGTGGCACTAGCTGTCCTATCCACTTTCTCAGAAGAGAAAATAAATGGGCAGGATGGGTCATAGCAGGGATTTGGGGGTGTGGGGGGGGTAGTTGGGGGGGGGACAGCAGATCCAGGGTGGTGGGGTTACGGGTAGTCAGGGGGCTGGTGGGAGAGGCTGGGGGCTAGTCAGGGGTCAGGGGGGAGTCGCAGTTGTGGGGGCGGTAGTCAGGGGGGTCCAGTGGGGATTCTGGGGTGGGGTCAGTACCATAGTTACCCAGGGCCTGAATTTTTCAGGCGGCAGTGGGCTCGGTGGGAGCAGATGGGGCAGTCGCGGAGCCGATCACCGCCCGTGATCAGCTCCGTGCCACCATTTTACACGGGCAGGCCAATTAAGGCCCACCCAGCATAAGATGCGAGCCGTAGCGCTCAGTGCTACCTGTGCGGGCGGAGGGGAGGAGACAGAGTCGGAGCCAGCGCTCTTTCGCACATGCTCACGAAAGAGCACTTCGATCTCCCTGAGGCACGGAGCTGCCTCAGAGAGATGGAATTGCTATTGTAATTAATGAATAAATGGATTAAAAATTTAATTAAACATGTCCCCTCATGTGACATGAGATGGGACATGTTTTTATATTTAGGAAAATCTTTTAATTTAATTGATAAAAGCTTTAGGAAACCTCATCCCCTTATGGATGAGGTTTCCTGAAAAACGCGAAGGCCGATTGCCCTTTTTGCCTGCCTGCAATCTTAATGTCGGACGGGCAGTGTTAACAATTACCCTTAATCACTTCGTTAATGGCCTTAATAGACCGTTTACATATTGGTGGGTGCGCAGCCGACTCTGGCGCGTGCCAGCCAAACGAAACATCGCAAGACAGCGCGATAATCTAGGGACACACGCCTGACATCATCACGGGTCATTCTATGTGTCGGCATGTCGGGCCCACTCCCACATGTTGACTGAAAAATCCTGCCCCAGGAGTTAAAAGTGGTTTTAATCCTTCTAACTTTTCCTATTCTGCTAAGACAGTAGGAACCATTACTAGTCTCTGATTTAAATCAAAGTTTTGATGGTTCCAGGTGCAGTGTAATTGTCTATTGGGAGTTTAAACTTAAACTTCCTGGGCAATTCCTGTGCAGCCCTTGCTTGGGAACTTCCAGGGGGTCCCCCAGTGCATCTCCAGGGTATGACCTCCCCCGGGGAAGGGAAGATTTGGGTCCTATGTCATTTTAGGCTCTGTGGATGTTCCCTTGTCTCTGTCTCGTTTTAGCTTCAAACCCTACTTGAAGATTGGAGCACATAATCTCAGCTGACACTCCAGTGAAGTACTGAGGAAGCACTGAAATCAGAGGTGCCATCTTCGAGATGAGCCAAGGTCCCATCTACCCTCTCATGTGGGAATAAGAGACCCCATGATTCTAGTCTAAGAATAGCAGGAGAGATCTCTTGGCATATTGCTGAAAATTTATCTCCCCATGTGTACACAAAAACAATGTAATTGTTAATTTATCTCAATGTGTTTATGGAAGCTTGCTGTATGCAGATTAATTGCTGTATTACCCTTCATTACAACAGTGACTGCACTTCAAAGGTACTTCAGAGGTAGTGAAGTGCTTTTGAAGCATTCTGAAGTTGTGATAAGTATTAAATACATGTAAGTTCTTTCTGATAGTTAACCATATAACAAATCTTTTCCAGCTACTTGTGCTGTTTCTGAGAGGTGAAAATGGCTTCTACTTCAGCTGTTGGTAATTTGAAAGAAGAATTAAATTGTTCAATTTGCTGGAATATTTACACAGAACCAGTTTCATTGTCCTGTGGGCACAATTTCTGTCGTAGTTGCATTGAAAAGAACTGGGACAAAAAAGACACAGGACCTGGCTACTCATGTCCAGAGTGCCGAGCTGAATATGCTCAGAAGCCTGTGCTGCACAAAAATTTGAAACTGAGTAACATAATAGAACGTTTTGAAGCCACACAGATGAATGAAGAACCACCTAAAATCTTCTGTGATTTCTGTTTGGATAATCCCCTCCCCGCAGTGAAAACATGCATGAACTGTGAAGCATCTTTATGTGAACATCACTTGAGAAAACACTCTGAAAAAACAGCTCAGAAAAATCACCTATTGATTGAGCCTGCAAGTTCACTGGAAGACAGAAAATGTTCAGATCATGAGAAACTAATTGAATATTACTGCTTAGATGACCACTCCTGTATTTGTGTGACATGTTATGTTGCTGGTCCACACAAGAACCATGACATACGCATTTTAAAAGACATACACAATGAGACAAAGGTAAGAAAGTATTGCACTAAATATTTTAAATTAAAAATATTTAATTAATTAAGAAGATAATTAAATATACGCAATGTTAATATATTCTAATAGGTGTTACTATAAAAAGTGCAGTGATCTTATCTTCACAGGCCAGCCTTTCTGAAAAACTGGAGAAGCTGCAGAGTTGCAGAGCAACTTTAGAGGAAGCTACGAAAGAATTGCAAGGAACAGAAATGAACTTAAAGGTACCTTTGATAATATGCCTATCCTGAGAATATCCATCTGAGTTTTGATATAGTTCATGCGAGGTGGTGGGCAAGTACTATTCAGTGTCACTTGACTGCCTATGTACAGTAGTCTTGCTAACTTGCTTAAAAACACAAATCAAAATCACATACTCCTAGCTTTGACATACCAGAAAGGAACCATGTATAATTTAAATCCCATGAAAGAAAAGAAAGACAAAGAGCTAAAATAGTCATTTTTAGTTATTCTAAATGGATGAGGAGTATACAATTTATTTACATACTGTTCCCAACTACATACTACGAGTGTAATCTTGCAGACAGGGGCCTCGGCTGATGGCTGGAGAGCCAGTGAGAGCCTCACATCACCTCTTTTCCAGAAGGCCCATCATGCCTTGTTCCACTCAACCACTTGATAGGCTAGCGGCAGGCGTTCCCTAGGGGTGGAACTCCCCCCCTGCTGAGAACTGCTGGCCAATCAGAGGCTGACTGCTCTATTGAATGACAGCACCAGGGGCGAGGTGGTGGCTGCTGCTGGTACGACACCCCCTGGTGCCATGTATCGTCACTGGATTCCAGGCCACAGGTGAGTGATGGCCGGGTGGGAGTCTTGGGGGAATGGTGGGGAGGGGTGTTGGCAGCAAAGGCAGAGTCTGACTCAGTGGGATCCCCTTCCTGATGCTGGGTCCCTCGTTTAGGCACTGACTGCCTTTGAACAAGTGACCACCCCCCCCCTCCACTCCAAGCCCTGAGTTTGCTTGTCATGCTCCTGCATGATGAATCTTGCTGGGTTAATGTCAGTAACAGTGAGATGAGACCCTTAAATGGGCATCAATCAAGTAGCCACTTAAATTGGTGACAGGGTGGGAAGGCTGTCCAGGGGCCTTTCTGCCATAAACTTAATTGGATGGCAGTGGCAAGGTGGTGGGGTCCTCACCCTGATGCCACCCACCACCAAACTCACCACAGGAGTGGGCCCTCTTCATGACAATTCACCATCTCCCCTGTTACATTAATACTGTAGCCCTGTCTGCTCACTACCCTTCCAAGTCCTCAACCTGTCCTATGCCCTCCTTCCCCCAAATTCATTATTTAAGAAAATGGGAGAGGGAAACTAGAGAATTATAGATCAGCTAGTCTAACATCTACTGTCAAGAAATTACTGGTCCACAGTTAAGAACAGATTAACTGAACACCTAAAAATTTTGAGCTGATTCCCCGAGTCAGCATGGATTTGTAAAGGGTAGGTCATGCCTGATGAAACTAATTGCTTTTTTTTTGAAGAGGTGACTGAAATAAAGGTTAGGAAAATCTTTATGGATTATGGATATGAACTTTAAAGGAAGGAAAATTATTGACTGGGTTAGGAAATTGGCTCAGTGGAAGGCGAAAGAGCATAAAGATAATGGGGAGAATTCTCTCCCCGTCGGTGGGGGGGGGGGTTGTGCAGGGGCAGGTGAGAGTGGGCGGGAACCCTGATCAGGTCCGCGCCGCCATTTTACGTGGGTGGACCAATTAAGGCCCGCCCAGCGTGACGTGCGCCCGGAAGCGCTGAGCACGCCCTGTGTGGGCGGGCGGGGGGGGATTCCATGAGTCAGGGCCTACGCTCTGTCACGCATGCCCACGAAAGAGCACAGAAATCTCCCTGAGGCACAGGGAGATTAGTTTAAGTTTTAAAAATTTAAATAAAGAAAAGAAAAATTTTAAGACATGTGCTCTCATGTACCAGTGTCACATGAGCTGGGACATGTCAATAAACGCTAATGAAAAAATGCATTTAATTTATAAACCCTTCATGAAACCTCATCTCACCTGTGGATGAGGTTCCATGAAAAATGCAAAGACCGCCTGGTCTCTTTGCCTGCCGCCAACCTTAAGGTTGGATGGGCAGCTCAGTTTATTACTTTAATTGATATTTAAATGGCCTGAATAGGTCTTTGACAGTTCGGCTGCGCGCCCACCGAACTGAAAATCTAAATGACACGCAGTGACGTCGGGACGCCTGCCCGATGTCACCGTCCGTCATTTTACGCCTTGGCCCCAGCTCCCGCTTGCCTAGCCGAAAATTCTGGCCAACGTGTCGCTACTCTAATTAGTGGGATGTAAATAGGGTGTCCAATGGAATCCAAATTGGGGCCTCAACTATTCGCCACAAATATTAGCAACTTAGATAGTGGACTAGAGACACACACCAAGCTTTCTGATGCCACAAGGATAATATTGTATTGTAAGCAATGCAGATGGAAGCATAAAATTACAAAACAGTAAGTGAAAATTGTAGCAAATGGATTTCAATAAGGCAAGTGTGAGGTCATCCACCTTAGACTTAAAAAAGGATAGATCAGTGTACTTTCTGCATAAAAGAGTGAACTCATCTCCCTGAGGCAAAGTGCTGCCTCAGGGAGCTCGGCTCAAGTTTGAAAACTTTATTAAAGTGAGATAAAAATATTCCTGACATCCCCTCATGTGACACTGTCACATGAGCAGGGACATGTCAATTATTTAAAAATTTTATACACATTTTAAACCCCTCATGAAACCTCATCCCGCCTGTGGATGAGATTTCATGATTTTTCTGAAGGCCGCCTGGGCTCTTCGCCTGCCCACCTTAAGGTTGGACGGGCAGGTCCATTAATTGGTTTAATTACTTTTTTAAAGGCCTTAAGTGGCTGTTGACAGTTCGGCAGGCGCGCAGCCGACTCCGGTGCGCGCCCGCCGAACTAAAGATCGGAATGACGCGCGGTGACATCGGGACGCCCGCCCGACGTCACCCTGCATCATTTTACACATTGCTGAGCTGGCCCTGGCCCTGCTCACCAACTGGAAAATGCAGCCCTCGGGGTTCCAAATATATAGATCATGAACAGGTAAAAAATGATCAAAAAGGCTAATAGAATATGGACCTTTATATCCAGAGGTTTAGAATACAAGGGGGAAGAAATCATGCTGCAGTTATACAATGCCCTTGTTAGACCACACCTTGGGTACTGTGAGTTGTTCTGGGAATCACACTTTAGAAAGAATATACTGGCTGAGAAGGGAGTGCACCATAGATTTACCAGAATTAAACATGGGCTCCAAGAGTTAAATTACAATGAGGGGTAACAACGACTGGGGCTGTAATCCTTGAAATTTTGAAGCTTCAGGGGTGATTTGATCAAAGTTTTCAAGTCCTCAATGAACAGGTGTGGTAGAGAGAGAGAAACTATTTCTGCTGGTACAGGCATCAATGACAAAGGCATCTACACTAAAAATTACAGTCAAGCCTTTGCCGAGTGTTAATTGATAAAGGTTTGGAACCTTCTTCCAGGAATGGCAGTTGATGCTGGGTCAATTGTTAATTTAAATCTGAAATTAATAGATTTCTTTTAACCAAAGGTATTAAGAGATTTGGGACAAAGGCAGGGATTAGGTCACAGATCAGCCATGATCTCACTGAATAACGGGACATGCTAAATAAACTACTCGTATCCTTATCGGCAACATTTTCCCTCCGTCGGGGGGAGGGGGGGATGTGCAGGAGCGGGCGTGGGCGGTTGGGCTTCCGATCAGCGCCCCTGGTTGGAGGTGCACCGCCATTTTACGTGGGCGGGCCAATTAAGGCCTGCCCAGTGTGATGTCTGCCAGGGAGCGCTATGCGCTCTCTGTGTGGGGGAGATGGGTGGGGATTCCCTGAGCCGGGAGTGTGCTCTTTTGTGCATGCACGCTAAAGAGCGCACAGATCTCCCTGAAGCAAGTGCTGCCTCAGGGAGATCAGCTCCGAATTAAAACTTTCAATAAAGGTGATTAAAAATTTTCCCTGCCATGTCGCCTCATGTGGCACTGTCACATGAGTTGGGACATGTCCATAACTTTTATTTAAACACTTAATAAAAATTTAAATACCCTCATGAAACCTCATCCCGCCCGTGGATGAGGTTTCATGTCTTTTCTGAAGCCCGCCAGAGCTCCCGGCCTGCCCGCCAACCTTAAGGTTGGACGGGTAAGTCCATCAATCATGTTAATTAGTTTTTTAATGGCCTTAATAGGCCGTTGACAGTTTGGTGGGTGTGCAGCAGATTCGGCTGCACGCCCGCTGAACTGAAAATCTAAATGACACAGGGTTACGTCGAGACTCACGCCTGACGTATCCCCGCATCATTTTATGCGTCGGCGAGCAGGCCCCGCCCCTGCTCACCGACCGGCAAAACCTGCCCTATGTTTCTGTATTCCTACATGCTAACAGCAGAAAATATGAATGGATTAGCGTTAGTCTATTTGAAGTATCATTTCATCTAATTTTATGCACAAAAAAAATTTTTAGCAAATGTATTTAGAGCATGCTGACATATAAAAAGATGTTTCTTCTTAGGGGTTTGATGGTTGTTCAGTCTAGGTTTTGTGGAAATGTTACAATGTAGGTGTCACCATCCATTAAGTTACATTACTCCTATTGCGAGAATCAGTTAATTTATCCTTACTCTTTAATTAGAATTATTTTTCTTTCATTACAGAAAGATAGTGCTGTTTTGAGAAAACAAATTTCAGATTTGTTCCAAGAAATTAGAATGCTGTTGACCAAACAAGAAAAGCAAATTTTAGACACAGTTATAACAGAAAAAAATATAAATCTTTCAAAAGTCTTAAAGAAAATACAAGAATTAGAAATTAAAAGGGAAGTTATTACTCATCTTATTCAGGAAGTACAAGACCTGAAAAATCAAAAAGATCCATTGTTCTTTATTAAGGTAATAGACTCAACTTTACTCATTTAAAAAAAAAATAATTGTAATCATAAAGTGCATTTACTATGCTGTTTGAATAGTTTTTCAATGTCTATACTTACTTAGCAATATTCTCTCAAACAGAATTCTACTCAAGTTGCTTAACCAAGAATGCTATGAATTGAGATACAATTCAAGTGGAAACAGTGACGACTACATGAAGTGTATGCTCTTTGCAGTCCTCAGTTTTTACTTCCTTCTACAACCCTCAGGCTTTCAAAACCCAATTTTTGTCTCACCTAATTGCTGCTGCCAAATTTACCTTTTCTCCTTATTTACACGTTTCAGTTGTGGCAGCATCCTGCTATTTGTTTGGTTTCACAAGTTATAACATTCCTGACAGTATGTGACATCCTCCATGCATTCAAGTGATACTGTAATAGCTTATTTCAGATTTGTAAAAGGTTAGATTCTCTCTTGTAAATGACACTGTTTACAAATGGCACAGCCAAAAACTCTCAATATGTTCAAGGTTAAAAATTAGAACCTGACAATTATTTTATAGATATAGGCCAGAATATTGCCGCCAGCGTGCATGGGCGGGCCCGACACGCTGACACGCAAAATGACACGCGATGACGTTGGGCGTGTGTCCCGATGTCACCGAGCATCATTTAGATATTTTGTTCGGCTGGTACGCATCGGAGGTGGCTGCATGCCCACTGAACTGTCAAAGGCCTGTTAAGGCCATTAGGAAACTAATTAAGCTGATTCTCAGGGCTGCCCGTCCATCCTTAAGGTTGGCGGGCAGGCAAAGAGCCCAAGCAGCCTTCGCATTTTTCAGGAAACCTCATCCACGGGTGGGATGAGGTTTCCTGAAAGTTTAATAAAATTTGCGAGATGCACAAACATGTCCCAGCTCATGTGACACTGTCACATGAGGGGGCACGTTTAAATAATTTTTCAGATCATTTATTAAAAATTGGTGCTATCAACTTAATCTCCCTGAGGCCGTTCCATGCCTCAGGGATATTCCTGTACTCTCTTGCGCGCAGGCCCCGACTCTTCCTCCTCCCCCCATCTGCAAAGGTAGCGCTGAGCGCTACTGGCCATGCATCACGCTGGGCGGGCCTTAATTGGCCAGCCAACGTTAAATGGTGGCACGCAGCCGATCACGGATGGTGATTGGCTCCACACCCGCCCCTGCCCGCTCCCGCCCAGCCTGCCTGATTCAGGTAAGTTTCTGGCTATAAAGTAGGTAAATGACTGCTTTGTGTTACAGCAACAATCTGTGGAGTCTGAGAGTGTCCCCACACACAGATACGTCGAGCTGTTGGGGGAGGGGGCAGGGGGCTTGTTGTGGGTGAATAGGGCTGTTGTTGTGGTGCAGGTATCTCCCATGCTAAGCTGAGTTCTTGACCTCAGTTGCACTGCTGGGGAGAGGCACAAAATTGAGACCTTCCTAGGGAGGAGAATCCAATGTAAAGTCACCACTAGGACTCTCTTATCTGTTGATTTACTGTAAACCTTCAAGAGAGGCTTAGACTGCTTCCTAGTGGGGTAATGATCACATTGTAAAAAAGAAAAAGGTACTAATGAATACAAATCATGGTTAACCTCTTCTTTACTCTTTCATGATTGTGAATGTCACTGTCATGGCCAGCATTTGTTGCCATTCCTAACTGCCCTTGGCAGGTGAGCTACCTTCTTGAACCATTGCAGTCAACCTGGTGTAGGTACACCCATTGTGCTTTTAGGGAGGGAGTTCCAGGATTCTGACCCAGTGACAGTGAAGGAACGGTGAAAAAGTTCCAAGTCAGGATGGTGAGTGTGGCTTGGAAGGGAACTTGCAGGTGGTGGCGTTCCCATGATCTTCTGCACTTGCCCTTCAAAGTGGTAGAGGTTATAAATTTGGAAGGTGCTGTTGAAGGAGCCTTGGTGAGTTGCTGCACAGCATCTGGTAAATGTTGCACACTACTGCCACTGTGCGTCAGTGGTGGAGGGATTGAATGTTTAATATGGTGATGGGGTGCCGATCAAGAAGACTGCTTTGCCCTGGATGATGCTGAGCTTCTTGAGTGTTGTTGGAGCTGAACTCCATCTAGGCAAGTGGGCAGTATTCTGTCACACTCCTGACTTGTGCCTTGTAGACAGTGAACAGGTTTTGAGAGGTCAGGAGGTGAGTTACTTGCCACAAAATTCCTAGCTTTTTACCTGCTCTTGTAACCACAGTATTTATATGGCTGTTCAGTTAAGTTTCCAATCAATAGTAAGCACAGGATATTGATAGTAGGGGATTCAGCAATGATAATGCCACTGAATACCAATGGGAGATGGTTAGATTCTCTCTTGTTGGAGATGGTCATTGCCTGGCACTTTGGTGGCACAAATGTTATTTACCACTTTGTTGCCCAGGTCTTGCTGCATATGGACATGGCAGTTTCAATGTCTGAGGACTTGTGAATGGTACTGATCACTGTGCAATGATCAGTAAGCATCCCCACTTCTGACCTTATGATGGAAGGAAGGTCGTTGAAGAAGCAGCCGAAGATAGTTGGGCCTAGGACACTACCCTGAGGAACTCCTGCAGTGATGTCCTGGGACTGAGATGATTAGCCTCCAATAATCACAACTATCATCCTTTGTATGAGGTATGACTCGAACCAGTGGTGAGTTTCCCTCCTGGACAAAATTTGGATTTCCAAAAGGGATCATTAGAGGAAATTTCCAGATTTCTCAGTTGGTCTTGGGTTTTTGCTTTGGTCTTCTGTTTGTCTCTCCCTGGAGCCAGCATGCCACTGGAGGATAGAGAGTCTCATGATCTGATGCATAACGTGTCACAACTATATGAGACATTAGCCAGCTGGTCTTTTCCGGTCTGGTGTTTTTGTGTGCTTGCACAGCCTTTCTTGCTGATGGCTAGGTAATAGCACTGAGGGACAGTCTGCTTTCTTCAGCTTCTGGGAAACAGATGGAACCAATGAGGATATTGGTGATTTAAAAAAAAAAAGGGGTTGTATGTTTTTTTCAGAGGATACATTGTCCAAGAGAAAAGAAACTGGTTCACATGGAGTAGCTCTGAAATCATTCATTTTTAGTCTGGGTAGTCCTATTGCAGTAATAGTGATTGACATTTTCACTGTTATGATCCTGTTAGGGACCCTTGACATTTAAAGAAA
Source organism: Cetorhinus maximus (assembly GCF_964194155.1). Classification (NCBI taxonomy): domain Eukaryota; kingdom Metazoa; phylum Chordata; class Chondrichthyes; order Lamniformes; family Cetorhinidae; genus Cetorhinus; species Cetorhinus maximus. The sequence goes on along the minus strand of NC_135888.1, from coordinate 84,071,934 downwards.
TCCAAACACCCAGCAATTAACTGACAGAACTATGCCACAAGATTTCATGATTTTAAACAAAACAAGCTTTATTGTATATCCAAGAAAATTAAACAAAGTTAGCACAATTAACTTAACACTATAGTTTATAATTAAATATGCAGTAATACAGTTCTACTGTTTACTTCCCCCCCCCCACAGGAGTTCCTTATCTTACAAAATCTTAGAGGTTCATTTACTTTTCCTGGAACCAATCCAATGGGTTGCAACAGTCTGCCAGAATTCACTTTAATTCTCCGTAGTATTCCTGTTATCCTCCAAAGTACAAATATCATGGGATCCTTCCAGTAGTTCTTCGCTAAGCAATCCTCCAATTTTCTTTAAAGGCTTCATGACTGTGGTCTCTTCAGCTCCTTGCCCAGACTTTGGGCGTACATAGACTGCTCCCAGTCTGCTTCCATAGCTTCTGTACAGCTCTTTCCACGCTAACGATTCAAGCTAACTACTTTCTTCCAGCTGTTTTTCCCTCATGAAACCCAAACTGAACTGCCTGCTTCTGTCAGCAAACACACACACATAAATTAAACAAAAGAAACCTTCTAACCAAGGCTTCACCCAGTTTCTCAACCAGATGCCCCCATTTACCTGCAGTTAAAACTTTAATTCCTAAAACTAAGTTTTATTATAAAACAGATAGGCCTGAATTTTACCCTTGGCGGGCACGCTCGATTGACAGGCCCAGGACTGGTTGGGAAAAGGACCGTCGACTGCAATCGGCCCTCAACCGTGATTTCCGTTAATTGGCCAGCCAGCGTGAAATGCTTGCTGAAAAGCTCAGCGCTGCTGGGGTAGAGGCGGGAAGAGGAGGGGCGATGATGTCACCGCGGGCGTGGGTGAGCACTATGAGAGAGCTTCCTGAAGACAGACAGCTGCCTCAAGGAGCTGCAGACCTTCAAATGATTAAATAAAGTTTTAAAAAAGCTGCCAAAATTGTCCATGCATCACAATCAAGCACCTGAAAATATATCTGATAAAAATGCTGTCCACAGATATTTATTTTTATTTTATTTCATAACAGAAATTTCATCCTGCCCTTGGATGAGGTTTGATGAAAAATGCAAAGTCTATCTGGCTGATTCGCCCGTCTGTCAACCATAAGTTTAGAAGGACCATGAAAATTCGGAGACAATTGCGGCATTAATGGGCTTAATTGCCCTCTTAATTGTCAGCAGGTGCACTTCCGACTTCTGCGTGTGCCAAGCGAAATATCGCGCGAGTACGCAATGACATCAGGACGCCCAACTGATGTTGCCTCGTGCGATTTTATGCCCAGTCAGGTCAGGCACGCGCCCACCTGTGAGATTCTGCCCATAAATAATGAACTAGATTTTTGCAATACTGTTGCTCTGGAATCATGGGGAGAATTTTACCCCCATTGCGGGGGTGGGCGTGAACCCAATCGGTGCCCCCGATCGGGTCCGTGCCGCTATTTTATGTGGGTGGGCCTTAATTGGCATGACGTGCGTCCGGAAGCGCTGAGCGCTTCCTGTGCGGGCGGTTGGGGGGGGGGGGGGAATCCCTTGAGTCGGGGCCTGCGCTCTTTAGCGCATGCGCACAGAGGTGATCTCAGGGAGATTAATTTAAGTTTTAAACATGTAAATAAAGAAATTAAATTTTTTTTAAACATGTCCCCTCATGTGACAGTGTTACAAGAGTTGGGACATGTAAATTAATTTAAAAAAAAATTTTATTCAATTTTTAAACACTGCATGAAACCTCATCCCGCCCGTGGGTGAGCTTCCATGAAAAATGCAAAAGCTGCCTGGGCTCCTTTCCTTCCCCCCCACCTTAACGCTGGACAGGCAGCTTTTTAAACTGCTTTAATCGATTTCTTAATGGCCTTTATTGGCTGTTGACATTTTAGCGGGCACGCAACCCGACTTCGGCGCATGCCCGCTGAACGGAATATCACGATGACATCGAGACGCATGCCCCACGTCCTCGTGCATCATTTTATGCGTTGGTGAGCGGGTTCCGCCCCCGCTCACCGACCCGAAAATGCTGCCCCATTAATTTTTTAATCTCGATAGTCCTACTGAGGTAACAACGGTGATTGACATTTTCACATATGCATCATAATATATTCACCGCTATAAGATAGTAGGAATATAAATTTTCAAAACAATATTAATGTACATCCAATAGATAAATTTAGTTATGAAGTCCTCAACTTCTTAAATTCCATTGTTGCATAATAATGAGAAAGATGTAATCTATAATGTGTGCTTTAACTACATTTAATTATTTTGATGTCTTTTCCAGGATTTCAAATCTACCTATGAAAGGTAGGATTTTAGCTAATATTAGAAAGCACAAAGAAAAGGGCTGATGAATGATAAATTATTTTTATGGGGCAAGGAGAGCAGGAGTAATCTATGGGTGGGGCTCCATTAGTGCAAAAAGTACATGCAGCAAAGACCTTGAAAATTAGATTGTCAGATTATTCCAAAACCAAAATACTGCAAATGCAGGAAATCAGAAATAAAAACAGAAAATGCTGGAACAAAAACAAAAATTGCTGGAAAAACTCAGCAGGCCTGACAGCATCTGTGGGGAGAAAGACAGAGTTACAGTTTCGAGTTTGTATGACTCTTCTTCAGAACTAAAGAGACGTAGAAATGTGGTGAAATATATACTGTTTAAGGGAGGGTGGGACAGGTGAAGCTGGATAGAAGGCCAGCGATAGGTGGAGGCAAAGGAGAGATTGCAAAAGATGTCATAAACAAAATGTCGGAGGGGTGTTGATGGTGGTGATACTGGCTAAAGGAGGTGCTAATGGGGACATTAAGAGTAGAAAGCAGGGTGAGCAAGTGACAGATGGCCCTAGTGGGGGTGGGGTGGGGGGAGGGGACAGTGTGGGAGAAAAAAGATCGAAATAGGCTAAAAGGTGGAGATAAAACAATGAATGGAAATAAATTCTAAAAATAATAATAGAAATAGGTGAGAAAAAAAATATATAAAAATGTTAAAATAAATATTGAAAAAGGGGATCAAAAAGGGGTGAGGATGGAGGAGAGAGTTCATGATCTGAAGTTGTTGAACTCAATTGTTAAGTCCGGAAAGCTGTAAAGTGCCTAGTCGGAAGATGAGGTGCTGATCCTCCAGTTTGCATTGAGCTTCACTGGAACATTGCAGCAGGCCAAGGATGGACATGTGGGCATGAGAGCAGGGTGGTGTGTTGAAATGGTAAGCGATAGGAAGGCCTGGGTCATGCTTGTGGACAGACCAAAGGTGTTCCATAAAATGGTCACCCAGTCTGCGTTTGGTCTCTTCAATGTAGAGGAGACCCTATTGGGAGCAGCGAATGCAGTAGACCAAATTGAGGGAAGTGCAAGTGAAGAGCTGCTTCACTTGAAAGGAGTATTTGGGCCCTTGGATGGTGAGGAGGGAGGAAGTAAAGGGGCAGGTGTTGCACCTTCTGGGGTTGCATGGGAAGGTGCCGTGGGAGGGGGTTGAGGTGTAGGGGGTGATGGAGGAGTGGACCAGGGTGTCCCGGAGGGAACGGTCCCTATGGAATGCCGACAGGGGGGTGAAGGGAAGATGTGTTTGATGGTGGCATCATGCTGGAGTTGGCGGAAATGGCGGAGGATGATCCTTTGAATGCAGAGGCTGGTGGGGTGATAAGTGAGGACAAGGGGGACCCTATCATTGTTCTGGGAGGGAGAGGAAGGTGTGAGGGCGGATGTGCGGGAGATGGGTCAGACACGGTTGAGGGCCCTGTGAACCACCATGGGTGGAAAACCTCAGCTAAGGAAGAATGAAGAATTGCCAGAGGAACTGTTTTTGAAAGTGGCATCATCAGAACAGATGCGATGGAGGTGAAGGAACTGAGAGAATGGGATGGAGTCCTTGCAGGAAGCAGGTTGTGAGGAGTTGTAGTCGAGGTAGCTGTGGGAGTCAGTGGGCTTGTAATGAATATTGGTGGACAGTCTATCACCGGAAACTGAGACAGAGAGGTCAAGGAAGGGAAGGGAAGTGTCAGAGATGGACCACGTGAAAGTGGTGGAGGGATGGAAATTGGAAGAAAAATTAATAAATTTTTCCAAGTCCAGATGAGAGAATGAAGCTGCACCGAAACAGTCATCGATGTACCGGAGAAAGTTATGGTAGGGGGCCTGAGTAGGACTGGAATAAGGAATGTTCCACATACCCCATAAAGAGACAGGCATAACTGGGGCCCATGCGGGTACCCATAGCCACACCTTTTATTTGGAGGAAGTGAGAGGAGTTTAAGGAGAAATTGTTTAGTGTGAGAACAAGTTCAGCCAGACAGAGGAGAGTAGTGGTGGATGGGGATTGTTCGGGCCTCTGTACAAGGAAGGAGAGCCCTCAGACCATCCTGGTGGGGGATGGAGGTGTAGAGGGATTGGACGTCCATGGTGAAGCAAGTGCTGGAAATACTCAGCAGATTAGTCAGCATCTGTGGAGACAGAAATTGAGTTAACATTCAGGATTTTTTCCTTGTCGGGCGGGCTCACCGGGGGCGAATGGGAAGCCAACCACCATCTGCGATTACGGCCAGACCGTGATTTCACTCTGGCGGACCAATTAAGGCCCGCCCAACGTGAAACATGTGTGGCAGGGCTCAGTGCTGTCTGTGTGGGGGGGTTGGGGGGTGAGCGCGCAACTTTACGCATGCGCACGGGCGCGCGCTGGAAAAGCTCCCTGAGGCACAGAGCAGCCTCAGGGAGATGAAGATTTTAAGAAATAAAAATAAAGGATTTTAAATTGTTAAAAAACAGGTCCCCTCATGTGACTCTGTTACTTCTTAATGAAATGTTTACATTTTAATTTAATTTTTATTTGCTGTTACTTGCAAAGGCTGCTTGGCCTTTTCGCTTGCCCACCAGCCATAAGGTTGGACAAGCAGTGAAAAATTTCAATTATAACTTTAATGACCTTAATCGGTCTTTTAATTGTTGGTGGGCGAAGTGCACCTGCCGACTGAAATATCGCGCGAGTGCGCGATGACTTCGGGACGCTCGCCCAATGTCATTGTGCTTCATTTTACGCTCGGTCGGGTCGGGCGCGTGCCCGCCCGACAAACATTAAATTCTGGCCAACAATTCAGGTAAATGCTCTTCTGTCAGAACTGGGAACAATTAGAAATGTAATAGGTTTTAAGTAAGTAAAATGAGGGAGGTTGGAAAAAGAACATAAGGGAAAGATTGTGATCAACTTGGAGGTGGCCGAGATGGTGGGAGAATCTCTGCCCTTATTTTGTTTATTTTTAATTATTTGCATATTTTGGTCTTAATCATATTTATCTCATGTTTTTGTTTTCAGACAGCAGCTGCATATTCTACTGCCATTCACCATCTCTTCTGGAAACATCTTTAGTTTCTTTACTTGTTTGATTAGCACTCTCTTTGGCTCTGCACCACAGGCTCTAATGTCATTTAAGGTGTCCCATCTTCCACTCTATCATAGACCTTCCCTTTTGTTCTTTTTCCATCCTCCACCCTTTTTACTTGCTTAAACCTATTACATTTCTAACTTTACCCGATCTTGATGAAAGGTCATCAAACTGAAATGTTGGCCAGAATTTTCCTGTCGGCAATTTGGGAGCAGGGCCCGCTCACCAATGGGAAAATGACGCGGGATGACGTCGGGAGGAACCCCAATTGAGGCCATTGACAGGGTACTTAAAGTAATTAAAGGCCCTGCCCGTCCAACCTTAAGGCTGGTGGGCAGGCCAGGAGCCCCAGCGGGCTTCTGATAATACATGAAACCTCATCCACTGGTGGGATGAGGTTTCATGTTACTTTTTAAAAACTTTAATAAATGTAATGTGATATTTATTAACATGTCCCATCTTGTGTGACATTGTCACATGAGGGGGACATGTTAATAATATTTTTATTTCTCTATTTTTTTAACTTTTGTACACTGTCAGTAATCTCCCTGAGACAGCACTTTGTCTCAGGGAGCAGTGCGCTCTTTTGCGCGCATGCCCGAAAGAGCGCACTTTGACAGCTGGGGATTCCCTCCCTCACTGCACAGGAAGCTCATAGTGCTTCCCATTGGGCATCCCGTTGGGTGGGCCTTAATTGGCCTGCCCACACAAAATGGCGGCGGGCCCCGTTTCGGTGGCGGGTGTCGGCTGTCCGCCCGCCGCCGAGCCGGTGGGGACCGCACGCCCACCAAGGGCAAAATTCTGCCCGTTAACTCTATTTATCTCTCCACAAATGCTGCCTGACCTACTGAGTATTTCCAGTATTTTCTGTTTCTATTTGTCAGATTATCTAGTTGATTCAGTAATGAATCTGAATTTCATCAGTGCATAAAAAAAAACAAACATCTGTACCTGACTGACTAGATTTGATTTTATGTCAAATGCTAAACATTTTGTTTTGCAGCTGATCGACAAGTTGTTCAGTGAAACAATCTTTTATTAAGCAAGCTTTATAATGTTCATTTTCTAACTGGCATATTTGATCATTCCCACACCCTTTCTCTGTGTGGGTAAAGAGAAGGGATGGAACAATCGTGCATCATTTTTGTCACAATAACATTATGTATAATTGATGCAGTGAGGCACCATAATCTATATTAATTAGATTAATTATGTATAATTGATGCACAATGAGGCAACACAATCTATATTAATTAGGTGACTTTGTGAATAAATAGAAAATTAATATCACTTTCCTTTGGGAATTTATATAAAAATTAAATTACATGATTTTTAAAAACATATTTGAAATTCACTTGACAATATTGCACACAGCAAAACAGAATGCACTTTTGAGATTGAGGAAAAAGTGATGTTAATTGGAAATATTTGGTTTTATTTAATTGCTGCAAAACAATTTCAGAATTTCTAACAACAATACAGAAGTAGAAAAACTGAAGGTGTCCTGGAAGAAACTCGATGAGACTACGATATCAACCATCAAACAGGAGACTAAACGAATCTTTGAAATGTTAAACATGATAATTTTTGACCACCCTGGTAAGTAGTTGCCTCTGGTTCGTTGAAGTTTGTCAAGGCAATCGATTTTATTTTAGAATTTGGGAATGGTTTTTATGTACGTGTGAAATAAAAGTATACTTTAATAAATGTAATTTATAGTCTCTTATATAGGTATAACCAATATGAATTGGACAGGCACATAAGGAATTTGTATAGAGAGATTTAGAAAAAATAAAATAAGGAGAACTCATATAAAAAATGTGATATATAGGAGTCAAAAAAGCTGCACACAGATACATTAATTGATTTTCAGCAAGCAATAATGAACCAAAATGTAAAACAAAAAGATGCATGTAGCAAAAATCAATCCAAGACAAATATGTTTTTGTGCAGTTAGCTTAGAGAAATAGGTACGTTAATGAATGTCCATTTAAAGAATGAGGAAAAGGTAAACTTTTATTGATATATCAATAGATAGGCATCTTAGAGTAGGGAGGAATGAAACTTCTATAGCCGACAAGACATTTCAATCATCTGAAAAATAACATAGGTGAGGGAAAATAACAGAAATAATTTATTCGTTATAAAATAGTGGAGTTGAGGCTTTAGAGGATGATGAGTTGAAGGGCATAGCTGCCATTCTTGTGGAGGATGACAAAGAAATAGGGAACACCAAGACAGAGAGAAATTCTAGGTAACAAGATATCAAATTTTGCTACTAAAAGGTAAGTAATTATTGTGTGTGAGTTGCAATATTAGATATGTGAAATGCAGTGTATTTGTAGAATAACATCAATTGCATGTGGAGGCTGTAAAAGAATTTGAGGGGGTGGAATAAAGAATTTGATAAAGAATTTGTACGTAACGTGATAGGGAGTAAGTATTCAGCAATCTAAAGAGGAAAGGTAAGAGCAGAACAATTACATTGGAAGAGGTATTAAATTTAAGTACAAGGAGAAGCATTATATGAAGGAAAGTACCTGTAAGAAAAATTACCTCAGGAAAAGTAATTATTATGAGAAAAATGTAACTTATGATTCAAAGCAACCAACAATAATAATGTTAAAAAGGAAAGGAAGGCCAAGGGAAGTATTTAGGGCAGAATTTTTCCGTTGGTGTGAGGGGGTGGGCCCTGCACGTCGGCGCGTAATATGATGCGCGGTGACGTCGGGCGAGTGTCCTGACATCACCACGCGTCATCGCGATATTTCATTGGGTGGGGTGCCCAATGATGTCCGACACGTGCCTGCCATTAATTAACGGGCCACTTAAGGCCCTTGACTCACCAATCGATGCCGATTTTTCGGCAGCCATGCAATCTTCAGCTCAGCGCACGGACACAATGGGCAGGCGGGTGGGACACATTTGTATAAACCTCATCCACGGGTGGGATAAGAGGGCTCACTGGGGTCACGAGTGTGCTCTCTCAAGTATTGATTTTTCAAATTTTTTGAAATTTCACTGTGTGATCTGCAATACTTCAAAACACATACCAGCTGCTTTTTCTGGACTCTTAACTCTCAGGTCACCACTCTGCAGTGAGGAATCTTTTTTGGGCCTGCAGGTTTCTGGAAGCCTTCCCATAGCCTGGGAATGGGAGCTGAACTCTCCACTGGAGGCAGCTCCTTTGAGGAGGCAGGGAAGGCTAGGAGGGGGAGGAGGCCAGGAGTGCACATTCATGCTCCAGGGGAGCCACCTTTGGGAGGAGAGGCGCAGGCACAAGGGGCACAGGGCCAAGAGGTAGTCCAAGGCGGAAGGGGCCGCAGAAGACGCCATTATCCTGCTGCCAGGGTTTACAGGCGGCGAAGCAGCTACCTCAATATGTTTAAGGTGCAGTGCCGAAGGAGGCTCCGTCTCTCAAGGAAGACAGTCAACTATATCTGTCGGATGATAGGGACACCCCATGTCAGTGGCTCTAAAGGTCACAGCTGCCCTCAACTTCTATGCCTCTGGCTCCTTCCAGGGGTCAGTGGGTGATCTTTGCGGTGTCTCCCGATCAGCTGTCCACACTTGTGTCAAGCAGGTTACAGATGTTCTGTTCAGATGTGCATTGACCTTCATCCACTTCCGCTGGGACCAGGCAAGCTAGACACAGCGAGCCAGGTGCTTTGCGACCATTGCTGGCTTCCCCCGCGTCCAGGGTGCAATAGGCTGTACACATGTGGCCATCAAGGCGCTAGCAGGTGAGCCCGGTGCCTTCGTCAACAGGAAGGGCTTCCACTCCATGAACGTGCAGATAGTGTGCGATCACAGGCTGCAGATTCTACAAGTCTGTGCAAGGTACCCAGGCAGCTCCCACGACGCCTGCATCCTCAGACACTCCCAGGTACCAGGGCTCTTCAGTGCTCCAGCCCGGCTGGATGGATGGCTGCTGAGTGACAAAGGCTATCCCCTCAGAAGGTGGCTCATGACCCTTCTCCGCCATCCAAGAACAGAAGCTGAGCAGTGGTACAAAAGGAGCCACGCCTCCACAAGGGCTGTGGTGGAGAGAGCCATCGGTCTTCTCAAGATGCGCTTCCGATGCCTGGATCGCTCAGGGGTCGCACTCCAGTACCCCGCAGATCGTGTCTCGGTGATAGTGGTTGCATGCTGCGCTCTCCACAATCTTGCGCTGGAAAGGGGGGACGCTATGGATGATGAAGACGTTGACGCAGTGGCTGCGGCTGCTCATGATGAGTCCAGCAGTGAGTCCGAGGATGAGCACGCACAGGGAAATGCTGAGGTGGTAGACGCTGACCCGAGCACGCTCCAGGGAGGCAGGGACAACCAGGAGGCTTTAATCCAACGAACCTTCAGCTAGCGCACCATCAGATGGACCTCCCGGACAAGCCTGGGCTTCAGGCTCCATACTCGATAACTAAGTGCCAAACCTTCCTTGTTAATAAAGCTGAATGTCCCACAAAGCACTCCTAACGTTTTTGGAAACCATCCACCTGCAGAAGAAAAGAGGCAGCCTCAGCCATGGTCACATGTCTGAATTTAATATCCTCGGCAAAGAAACTTAATGAAACAAAATGACAAGCGTGTTCCAATTCAAACCAACTCATAAAGACCTCATCTCGGGCCAACACAAAAGCACCAGTGATAAACCCATGATGTGTCTAAGGTGCCTATGTTTACATTTCCGGGTGCTACGTCTTGGTGCTGCCCCCTCGCTGGGAGTGGCATCTGAGACAGCCTGCTGACTCTGCTGTCCTGTTGGCCTTGATGACCTTAGCGGTCGTCCCCTGACCTGTGAAGCCTGTGCTGGCCCCGCCTAGGAGGGAGCTGCCAGTTCCACAGCTGGCATCTCCCCAGTCGTCGCAGCCTCACCGGATGCTACGGTCACTGGCAGAGGGGCGGAGGAGCTGCTGCCCTCATCTGAAGCGCCCTGAGAGGTGCCCGCAGAGTTGACAGGCAGTTGATGCACCGTCATAAGGTCACTTCAGACCTCCCTCCCTGCTCACTGTGGATAGGTGGGCACCGAGCTGGGAAACTTGGTGCCCAGACCATCTCCCACACTGGCACTGAGCACCTGAGGTCAATGCCGATTGTAAGGGCTTGCTGGTCAGAGCGCATCCCCGGGAAGCCCTGATTGGTCTCCTGGAGGAGCCTCTCCATGACAATTGCCACTCTCTCCATGGATATGGCATGGTGCTCGGACATGAGGCTCATTGCTTCAGCGATAGTCCGCGTAGACTCCTCCACCACGGACACCAAGCCAAGCATAGTCGCATGTATCTCCCCCAGATGCTCCCGCTCACCTGGTCACATTTCCCACAGTTGCTGTGTTGTGGACGACTCCAGAGGCACATCATCAGGCACCGACTCAGCATGTGCCTGGTCCCCTGCAGTCCTCCAACTGCTGGCGCCATGGGCACTCTCTGTCTCTGCCAGCTCCTCCAGTGACAGTGACATGCCCTCACCGCTGCGCCCCAGGTCACTAGCCAATGTTCTAACTCCCATCGAGGTGCTAGTATCTGCGTTGGTGCCTGCCTGGCAGAGATGGTGTGATGCTGGTGAGACTTCAGGGCCCTCAGGTGTGAGAGGGGGCCTCTGCTGCTCCTCCTCCCGGCCCTGCTCTGCTGATGCCGAAAGGAAGAACAAGGACGTCGGACCAGTTAACGTGGAGACAATGACAATGTGCATCCCTGTCCGCTGGTCATTATGTGCTCATCCTTCCATAAGCAATGGTCAAGCCATGTTGAAAATTAAATCACAGAACATTCAGCACTGCTATGCCTGTTGGGAGAACAATGCTGACCTCACTGCTGGGCATAAACACCTAGCTGTGGCACCCTAGCCTCACTGACACCGGTGGACCTGGGCACATGGCGCCTCTCCAGATCCAGGGCCTCCTGCTTGAACCGGCTGAGAGTGGCTAACTGCCCCTGGCCGCCGCCAGTCCTCACATGCTCTGCCGCGTTATGAGCATTCTTCTCCTGAAAATAAGAGAAGAGCATTGATTTGTGCAAATTGCACATGGACTCTCTTCGCGCACGGCCCACCCCAACCAGAGTGGGACATATCAGGGCTCCAGTGCCTCCTCACCCCGCTGCTGCCAAACACTCACACAAAGATGCTAGGCCTGCTCCCCAGCCCCCCACTGCCCCCTTGGCCACATGGTGCCTACATCACTTTAGGCACCACACCTTCCATAGCAAGGAGGCGCAAGCACGTGGAGCGCAGAGGGCAGCAGATGGTTCATTGCCACGCCACCTTGAAGCTCCACTCCCAGCCTGTCATCACCCTGACCTGGACATGTCACTGCAGTTCAAACATTGCGCCTAGGTGCAGCTCCTCCAGGTTGCCCCCAAAACAGTCATGTTAGTCTCAGTGTACCACATGCTGCGGGTGCAGAACCCATCTCTTCACCACCCTCTCAGGGTGACCTTGGCATGGGCAATATCTGCTGGCCCACCCAGGGAAGGACACGTGCCATCAATGATTCAATGCAGTCACTACACTCAGACTTGGGGGTGGAGGGGGCAGCAGGGGGAAAGCCAACCTGCTGGGTTACGTGACCAATGCCAACATTGTCCTCAGCCTTCAAGATTGCAACAAGTCATTGAAGCGCTTGCGACACTGGATCCAGGTGCACCGCACCATGTCGCGGGAGCTCACCACCTCCGTCACCTCGTCCCAGGCACGGTTCGTCATGTGGAAGGGCCTCCTCCTCCCATCCTGGGGGACCAGCACTTCCCGCCATGCTGCCACCTCCACGAGGGGGGCAGCAAGCCAGTCATCGGAAAAACGAGGGGCACACTGGCCCCCCGCCCTACCCTCCAGCCTGTCCTGCCCCGATGGCCTAACCTCCAGGTTTGCATAACCTCCATTGCCCCTCTGCCAAGCCCTTCGCCCAGCCATTGCGAGCAGCCTTTCCAAGGCTGCCAGGCCTTCCTTTATACCAGCTGCCGGGTCGCCATTGGACCCGGCGGGCTGAGCGTGATCGCTGCTGCTCGCCCAGTCCTGCTGTGCACGGGAGTCGTGAAGTACAGTTACTTAATTGGCCCGACCGCGTAAAATGGCAGCGATCGGGCCCGCGCCTACTCCCACTAGCCCCCTCCCCCATCCAGAAAATTCTGCCCTTAATGTTCAAAATAACTGGTTTTACTCAAAGCATTTTCTAGGAAATAGTGTTGATTTTATTATTTTAATTGTCACAGACTCTGACAATTAGGGGGAGAAATTTAAGTAATGCTGGAATTTGGGGCAAAATGGGTGTCCTACCTGAAAATGTCAGCCCAAAGCTGACTGAAAATTGGATTTTGGCCTCGGATCCAAAAAATTGGCGAGCTGCAGATGACAATCAGACATCCAAGTGCAGCTCATAGTTAGAGCCTTGAGAAATTCATCCAACTGCAATGCCAAGTCAGCTCACAGATAAATCCTTGATTCAGGATGGAAGGGAGCTGAACAGGAGACAGGCAAGCCTGGGCTGGTAATGGCCCTCAGATCTTTTCTGAGGCCAAGTGGCACACTCCTGCTCCTTCTAGCTACACAAAAATGAAATTATAACAAAGTTAACCTACCCTTTTCTGGATGGCCTCAGGGTGGTTCATTCAAAGATGGCCATTTAGGTACTGCAGATCTGGAAAAGCTGAGTGGAGCATGTGTGGCTCAAAATTCCCCCCAATGATGAGGAGTTTTGAGTGGGGGATCCTAAAACTGACTAAGATCTTGATTTGCATTTCAATGTGCCTAACACCTGTTTTTGGTGCTCTGGCATAGGAAGATATTATGTTCTTCTTTTCTTTGACATAAACTTACCAATCCTACACAAGGATTGGTGAAACAATAACGTGGATTCTTTATTTGAAGGTAAAACTACATACAGATAATGTTCACAGGGAGGTCGCGAGCCACATGTCTGACCTCAACCACTGCTGCTTACAGGCTATCTAACAAGTCATGGGACTAATACATTACATCCTGTCGAGGTATGTAATGACTGACAGCAGTTTAAGATACGTACCTTTAAAGGTGCATACACAGCAGATCACAACATCCCCCTTTTTCTAACTAAGGGTTTACCTCTAAAGAATCAAACTATTTACATGACAGCAAAACAAAATAACATTGGCAGAATTTTGCCCTTGGTGGGCGGGCGGGCCCCACCGGCTCAGCGACTGGTGGGCAGCTGAACTCCGCACCGAAACAGGGCCTGCCGCCATTTTGAGTGGGCGGGCTAATTAAGACCCGCCCAGCAGCCTGCCTGACACGAAACGCTATGAGCTTCCTGTGAGGGGGGTGGGAGGGAATCCCCAACTGTCAAAGTGCCCACTGCTCCCTGAGACTAAGTGATGTCTTGGAGATCACTGACAGTGTAAAAATCATTAAAAATAGAAAAATATAAAAATTATGAACATGTCCCCCTCATGTGACAATGTCACACGAGATGGGACATGTTAATAAAAAGGACATAAACTTTATTAAACTTTTTAAAAACGGACATGAAACCTCATCCCGCCTGTGGATGAGGTTTCATGTATTATCAGGAGCCCTCTGGGACTCCTGGCCTGCCCACCAGCCTTAAGGTTGGACGGGCAGGTCTTTAATTATCTTAATTACCCTGTCAATGGCCTCAATTGGCTATTGACAGGTCGGCGGGCGGACAGATGATTTCGCTGTCTGCCCGCCTTCCTAAAGATTTAAATGGACCGGGATGATGTTGGGGGTTCTTCCCGACGTCATCCTGTTCATTTTCCCCTCGGTGAGCGGGCCCCGCCCCCAAATCGCCAACGGGAAAATTCTGCAGATTGTGTCTGAATGTACTTTAACACAGAGCAATAAATTAACAAGTCTCTGAAACATATCGGTGGCTTGCTCATCTGTCCACACTTAGTTATGGCGATTTTTGATGAAGGCTGCTGTATATTTTCCTGATGCTGGTCAGGGATGCTTTGTTTGCGTTACATTTTAGACTGTGTTCTAGTTGAATTAGGATTGCTCGTTATGTCTGGTTATCGTTTTGTTCTGATTTGGGACCTGTTTTGTCACATTGTCATACCAGTTGTTGTTCGTGCTTGATATGATCTTGGTTCTAGGTATATGTTGATGATTTCTGCTAGATTCCTGGTGCCATAAATTGGATGTTGTAGTTGATATTTCTGTTGATGCCTTAATTGGCCCGTCCACATAAAATGGCGGCGCACAGTCGATTGCAGGCAGCGATCGGCTGTGCGCCTGCCCGTGCCTGCTACCGCCCAACGCCCCCAACGGGGAGAAAATTCTCCCCTATATTTCCTCTTTTTTTATCTGTAAATTCCACTGTTTCAACTAGTCTGGATGTTACTTTTTGCCAGGATATAAAAATTTATTAGAAAATGCTGGAAAAACTCAGCAGGTCAAACAGCATCTGTGGGGAGAAAGATACGGTTAACATTTTGATTCCATTTGACTCTTCTTCAGAGCACTGCAGAAGAGTCATACAGACTCGAAGTGTTAACTCTGTCTTTCTCTCCACGGACAGTGTTAGAACTGTTGAGTTTTTCCAGCATTTTCTGTTTTTGCTTTTATTTAAAAATTTATCATGTTGTCATTATGGCCAGCACTTTTGGAAAAAAATAAATGTAATAACTTTGCCTTATTTATCTTGCCAGTTGTAAACATCTTACCATGTCCATTTGAAAAGCCAACAACCTCTCCCCTTATCTAAAAATGCAAATTTAATTTTACTTAGCTTGTCCTTAAGCATTTCAAATCCCTGTTTTTTACACTAAACCCCTTTGATGATTCAAACCTTGCAGTCTAACAGTCTGCAGCTTACTTAAATTATTCGCACACACAGAAACATACACATAGGGCAGAATCTTCTGTTTGGCGAATGGGGGCGGGGCCCACTCACCAATGCGTGAAATGACATGGGGCGATGTTGGCCGTGCGTCCCGACGTCACCCCGCGTCATTTCGATTTTCAGTTCGGCAGGGGCACAGCTGAATCGGCTGCGCGTCCACCAAACTATCAAAGGCCTATTAAGGCCATTAAAAAAGTAAATAACATGATTGATGGACCTGCCTGTCCAACCTTAAGGTTGGCGGGCAGGCTGGGAGCCTAGGTGGCCTTCTGAAAAAACATGAAACCTCATCCACGGGTGGGATGAGGTTTCATGAGGGTATTAAAACTTTTATAAAATGTTAAATAAAAGAAATTGACATGTCCCAGCTCATGTGACAGTGGCACATGAGCGGGCATGTCAGTAATTTCTTTCCCCTTCTTTATTGAACCTTTCAAACCTGAGCCAATCTCCCTGAGGCAGCACTTTGCCTCAGGGAGATCCGTGCGCTCTTTCACGCGCATGCATGAAAGAGCGCAATCCCGGCTCAGGGAACCCCCCCACACGCTCACAGGACAGGATAGCGCTCCCTGGAGGTCATCACACTGGGCGGGCCTTAATTGGCCTGCCCACGTAAAATGGCGGCGCGGCGCGGATCAGGAACCCGCCCGCTCGCGCTCACTCCAGCACAACCCCCCCCCACCGACGGGGGAAGATCCTGCCCATACACAACCATAAGCCTGCTTTAAAGTATTCCACAGTAATATCAGGAAAAAATATGACAGTCCTTTTACAACTCTGCTGCCATGAAGTCACAATCACACCCCTTTTCCCTGCATCTACATGTGAATTGATCAATGGTCTTTGTTGGTTGCTGTTTGAAAGACATGAATTCCAGGTGGTGTATTCTGAAATTGAGCTTCACTTGTAGTGATCACAGAATCACGGAATCACAGAATCACACAGTGCAGAAGAGGCCCTTCGGCCCATCGAGTCTGCACCGACACGTGAGAAACACTCTTCGAGTGTTGACCATGTTTTTTCAGGATTTTTAAGATAGTCATCAGGCAAACCTCTTGTGTTCAGTCTGTGGAAGCCTTCTTTGCCGACAGCAATTTTACTTTTAATGTCTTGTATATCTGGTTTGGAAATATTGAGGTCTGGAAAACACAGCCCGATGTATTGTCGGAACCATGTAAACTCAGTTAAGAGATCTGCTGCCTTCCAATTGAGTGTTCAAAATTATGTCGTCACCTTTTCACTTTTTTGCACGATTCTTAGGTCAAGCATGAAAAACCATGATTGAAATTAGACCCCTATCATAAAAATCCACTAAAAAACAGGCAAAACAAGAACAAATTTCTTCTCAATGGGTCTCCACCTTAAGCTGGTTCTATTCATATGTATTTTGGGGAATGGCCTACAAGCACCATAGAGCAACTCCATTTGTTTCATTAATAGCCAATACTCATCCTGGTCTGGGGACCAGCTCTGACAAAAGCCATCAAAGGCTAAATGAGCAGCTGAACCAGCAATCACTTTCCCCTGATCAGGAAATTCTTAATGATCATCAGGCCAGCCTGAAGAGCTGGCTCCCACTGAAATCAATGGAGCTGCTCCAGACTGTTTGCATGGCCAACAGCACTGAAGCTGTTTGCTGAAGGTGAGAAAATTCAAAATGTTAATCTCTTAAATGTGAAAATAACCTGTAAAATTAATCTGGGATGGAAGATTGTAAACATGTTGAAGAGATCCAAGTGTATGTTTTATGGATAGGGTATTTTAAACAGAAACTCTCTTTATCTCCCTCAAGTTTTTTTTCACCGACATTAGGAAATGAGAGAAAAGATGTGGAATATTGAGTTGTAAGTGGCAATGTAACTACAATTAATTTGAAAATGTACATGACCGTCACACTGCAAGATTTAAAATGTTTGAAAGAAGTAGGAAGATAGAATATGGGAATGAAAGCGATGGGCTTGTCTATGGGGGGGATTGGGGAAGTACTTTCCCCCCATGGGTGGGAAATGGAAGTTGGGACATTCTCCAGGCCCTGAACCTACTTCCAAGTGGAAACAATCACTCTTTGTGATTTTCATGGGACTGCCTCCACAATTGGTCAGGAGACAGGCTTGCTGTCCAATTAAGGGCCGTGAGTGGGCTCTCGAAGCTGGAGGGCCAATCAGAGGCTTTCCAGCATGAAAGGAGCAGTAGATTGCAAAAGAGGATAAGAAAGGGAGAGGGTGCCTCAACTTTTTAAAATCAAAACTGAAAAATGGATCTTGCATCCAGGCAGGCTACCAGTATAGAGGAGAACCAGAAAACCCCTCTATATGGCAGCCGATGGGCTTCTCCTGCACCCAGGCAGGGAGTGAGGGCCTCAAAGCCTGTCTGAAATGCTGATCCCTGGCCTACTGCCTGGTGGCCATGTTCAAACACTTAAACTGGTGCTTACTGCCTGTGGGGCCCTGGAGACTGACTGGAAAGTCTTAGGCAATCCCCTTTTATTTACCTTGTGGCTTCTAATGAGCTGTGTCAGTTACCCATTGCATGCACTTGGATATTCCTACTGCTCCCCATCCAATACCACCTCCCCACACCACTCCCCCACACCATTCCGCCACCCACATTCCACTTTGGCAAAAATGGCTCAAAGGCAGGATGGAGCCTGAGAACCATCACACCAGCGGGTGGGACTAGTCTGAGCTCCCGTCTGCTTCCAATCCCATCCCAGCAGGAGCTGAAAACCCAGCCCAAAATCTCCCTTGTACTTGACCAAAAACAAATTGTAAAGTGGATTATTAATTAGTTGGGTTGTAACTAATAAAGGTTGTTGATGGTAATAAGTATAATTGATAAGATGTATCCAAAGATGCCCCGGGATTCATAATAATACTTTTAAAGTAGAAAATGTATAATTCTGTTTTGCTGTTAATTGCAGCACAGGATACATTCTTATATTCCATGAAAGCTAGAAATATGTCTCTTAAACCATGATTATTTTATTTCCAGGCGATTTGTTACTGTATATGAGCCAACTATGTAATACCTGTGGTTTGTAATACTGTACACAGGAAAAGCCAAGATTATTGTTTTATATGTGAATTTTAAAACATTTTTTAGTTCAGTCAAATGACGAAGTGGTAGAAGAAAGGTTTGCAGTGGAAGATGAGAATGAGGAAGAAAATTTGCCTGAATCACTGTAAGTAGAAAAGGGAGATGTTAGTAATTCTTCATTGCTATGGCACTGAAAGCTGGTCAATTAGCCTACTACACAACGATAGTGTGTTAGGACGAGTGGGAATGCTGAATTTAATGACATTAAATTCTGGAGGAGCAGGAAAGGAACACATGCTCATTTTAATTGGTAATTTATAGTATGCACACAGAGTAGCATTAATTATGCATAAAAGCTCCAGTGATTTTCCAGTCTATTTCTGCATTTACCATCAGTTCTGTGAGTGCATGATTCCTTCGCACAATTGGAAACTTTGGTTATTGTAATATTTATTAAGCAAATTATAATGAAGTGATCTGCAATATATGTGTAAGGCAATGAAACACCCTGGGAGATTATTAAGGGCAACCTTTGTGCTTTTTGGACCCATACATTATTGGCATTATATACAGGTGGGTTCTAAAAACGTGGGTAATATGGTTTCCTGCATAACCAACAGTCTCTGTGTTCCTACTATATAGCCATGGCCAAAGTGTGTCATTGTGTCCTGCTCCCTCAAATTTAACATTGTTATTTGTAATATGAACAGATCTAGAATTTTACTGGCTCCATGGAGGCGAGAATGGAGGCCGGGGTTGGGGAAGGGTGGGCGCTGGTAAAATGACAAGGGCCTGCATTGAGCTGTCTCCCTGATGGATTCCCACTGCCAACCTTCTCACCAGATGCTGGCATTGGAAAGAATCAATTGCAGACAGATCGCTGGCAGTAGGTGCTTTAGATGGCCATGGTCTGCATCCTCTGGGTGCCTGAGCGCTACTGGCATTCAGCGCATTTGTGATAACCTGTATCTGTGCAGTGGCTATCTCAGTCATCAGGCCAACATGCAGCGTTGGTGTCACTTTCAAAGGAGCTGAGGATTTGCCTTCACCTATTGAGACACCTTGAAAAGAGTCCCCTTTGCTTTCAGCTTGTCCCTTCTCTGCCCTTCCAGATGCACTCCTGTAGTTGCCTGGAGTGGTTCAGATCCTGGAAATGGGAAGATGTATGGTGGGCCAATCCCACCCACCCATGGGCCAATCCCACCCACCCATTGCTCCATAGATCTAATGGATCAGACCTTGCTATGGAGGTCTGTGTAGACCCGCTGCATCCACTCAGTGCTATATTCATGAAGGTCACCACTCTCTCAATGCAGAACACCTTGTGGTTACATGCCAGAGAAATGGAGCTACTCCTGGCACAGATGGACTCACACATCATTTGTATTTGGAACTATGCTGCCTCTGGAAACTCTGACAGATATTCAAACATTTCACCTTGCTGATGAGTTTTCTGCCACTTTGTTGATGACACCTGAGGTTCACCATCCTCATGAGGATGACCATCGCTGGGCCTCTCCTCACTCCCCCAAGGGGAAGTGACAGCAGCTGTCACTGCCTCTGTTACCTCCTCCTGTACGTCTGTGCAATACTCACTAGATTGTACCAATTGTTCTACATGCGGAAGAAAGCCCACTGAATGTTTCTGCTCTGGTGGAGGGTGTGGTGGAATGAAGTGACACAGTGTTTTCAGAGGTGGTGCATCCTCTGAGCTTTCCAATGTCACAGGAGCACTAGTCTCTTCCTTATCTGCTTCTGTATCTGGTGGAGGGACATGATTTAAATGAAACAGCTGCTTTTGAAACCAAGTCCTGGTGCCTCCCTTTGGTCAGGAGCTTCCAGTGGGGTTAAAGGCTCACACAGGCCACACATGGTCTAGGAAACGTTGGATACAGTCATCGCTCTACTCACTCTCCATTGCCTCCAAACCTGCCCCACCTCAGCGACAGGCTGCCCAGCATATTAAGGCCAAGGAAATGAGCATATTATCACAGTCTACTAAACCTCTGTTCTGCCCTTGTAGTTACAGTGTTGATATGACTGATCCATGGGGTGATAGAACCATTACAGCACATCAGAAAGCCATTTAGCCCATCCTCTCTATGCTGGCTCTCTGCAGAACAATCCAGTCAGTACCGTTTCCCCACTCTATGCTTGTAGCTCTGCAAGTTTATTTCCTCACATACCTATCCAACTTCCTTTTGAAATCATTGATCATCCTGCTTCCACCACCCTCATAGCCAACAGGTTCCAGCTGGTCATTACCACTCACTGCGCAAAAAGTTCTTCCTCACAACCCTCCTGTATCTTTTGTCCAATTCTGACCAATAGTGACCACCGCTCCCCCCTTGCCCAGGTGTTGACTTGAGCTTTGTTATGTTATTAATGAGCAATGGAAAATGGCTGGGGCTTATCTTGTTCAACCTCTTATGTGGTGCAAATGTTAACCTGACATTGAATAATAATATCCAGCTTTGGATACTATTCAGGTACTGTTTTTGGCGGCTGTGGGTGCTTCATTATCAAAGGAGTTGTGAATGGAGGTGAACACTGTGTAATCATCAGTGTTCAGCCCCACTCTGGACGCTTACGATGGAAGGAAAGTTATTAATGAAGTAGGTGAAGGTGGTTAGGCTCACGGCCTCTCCCTGAGACAGCCAACAGTGTTTTTTGGTCAATTGCATATGGGTGGTGTATGTTGGCATAATTTATAATGTCAGTTTTTGTGCCAGTCAATTCTATCATGGGTATTGTAAAATGTGCTTGAACATCTTAAGTACTAATCAAGATTTGGTTATTGACCATAGGAAACCTGTAGGAAGTGGGGACATCAGAAGAACTCAATACACTTCTCTATTTTCCAAAGGTACTTATTTATAAACTAAATAGATTATCATAGAATTTGAGGCAACAACCTGTATATATTTTGTGATTGATTGTAAAGTGCAATTTATTCAAAGTATCGTAATTTATTTTCTTGAAGCCAATGATAGTCCTCATGGTTATTGGGTTCTATCTTTTGCCTATTAAAGGCACATCAGTTGTTTTGTGGAAATTTACTCCCCTGGTATAAATCCTATGTAATCTATTGACAGCATCTTAAATTTATTATCCATTCTATGTTGACACTCAATCAAGTATTGGCGGACATTGGCTGGGATTTTCCGATCTCATTGTGGTGGGACCCGCCATGGGAGATTCGGCTGTCCAGCCAAAAGTATATTGACTTTAGGCAGGACTGGATGATCCTGGTGGTGGGTGGGGCCAGAACATCCTGCCCATTATTAGAATTTACCATAAATGAACTGCCTGATGCCTGTGAATGAATGTATCATTGCATATTATTGTCAGTAAATAGACAATAACAATCAAAGTAAAGTGACAAAAGATAGCACATTTTCTTGAAGCTGCAAGGCTCAAGCAATTTGTCAAAAGTAGATATTTTCATCAGTACAAGAATTAAATGGTCAACTACAGAAAGGCACAAGATGACACTGATCATGATTGTACATTAGGTAGTTCACATAGTTGCAACAATTCACAGATTTGCAGTAAATGTGATTGCAGTGTCGAAGTATTGTCATAAATTAAAACTGTAATAGATAAACAATGATCAACATCACAGCAGAGACATCACAAAACCCAGAAAAAAATCTTATTTGTCATGGCTGAATGGTTGGAAAGTGTGTCTTAATGAGAAAGGCAACACTTCTTCAGAGTAAGTGTGACATTGTTTTGTTCTTAATTTTCCTATATTGCAGATATTACTTGAAAGCAATGCTCATAATATCTTCCTTAATTCACTTGTTAATATTGCTTTATAAACTCTTGAAAGCGCATGCAATCAATCCATATCAATCCATAGTGGTGAGATAGTGCTCATCTCAAAATCCCACTTTTTTTTTGGCATCTTCTGCACATTTAAGTACTTCATCCACCTCTTGCCAACCTTATTATCATGCAAGATCTTTCACATCTACTACCCCCTCCCTGCAACACCATGTCTTCCTCAGCAAATCTTTTTTCATTCTTCCTGCATTTCAGTCTCTGTACTATGAGATTCCTCATTCTCAGTGATTTTGACCACCATCTGAATTTAGCTTCTCCACCATGCTGATTTTCATACATCTCGCACAGGTTCATCCAACACTTTGGCCCGTATCTAGCTTTGACTGGCAAAGCAACGGATGTGTCATTCACCTTATGTATAGTTGCCAAGAAGATTTTTGTGGGTTTGTCAGTGGAGATTTATAGTAGTTGGGCATCTTATCCAGTGTGGTGCTCTCCACAAGGAACTGTGTCATCTCTGAATAGGCCAAGCAGCACAGAGGCTCCTCTACCAATCGGACTGAATAATCTCACTGAGACGCACAAGACTGAAAGGCAAGAAAAAAATAGGAAATATACAGTTAAGTTGTTGTATGTGAAGTGAAGATTTGGACATGCACATGGGATTAAGGGAGAGATACAAAAATAACTAAAACATAAATTCTGTTTCATTTCTTAAATCTGCAACATTATTTTTCTTTGGAGGGAACATGACTCCACACTTGTAAAATTAATTTCCTATTCTAAAGAGATTATTCAGCAGTAGTTATCATTCATTATGCTATTAAGAGCAGTTATTGCTGTTTACATTATCTCTAACTTTTGCATCTGTGTTAGCGTAAAACTAGTGCGTAGTTATCCAAAATTTATACCATTACATTGTGCAAATTCCAATGAAGAATGTAATAGCAGATCCTATAGGGTAGCAGAATATCACGAACAACAACTTCCAGATTTCCACATATAACTGTCTATTTGCTGATGGCAGAAGTTGCTGTCAGTTTTATCATGTGTTAAAATCCCCATAGAGACCAATAATTTTTCAAAAGAAAGGAACCCCCACAGCTCCCATGGAAATAACCAAAGGACAAGGTTTCACTTTTAAGGACTTCTATTGTAACAACAAACTAAAATTAACATAGATCAAACATCAATTAACAGGCAACTGATATATTGAACTAATGAAAAAGTAACATTTCACATGAACAAACTAATGCAACTGAAATATGCCTTATGAAGCACTTTTGCTCTACACCATGCTTCTGGCTATTACAAAGCATTAAAGAGACAGTCTCAAAGTCACTCCTGGCTCACCAGCAGTGGTTCATCTCTCCCGACCCCGCCAGTGTCCTTCAACAACCATTCCACTCCGCCTGTCTTTTCCCAGGTACAATTACCAACAGCAAGGCACATCTCAATGAATACACCTCCCCCTCAGATCATGACAGTCTGACAATCCAGAATTCCAGAGATTCCTGTATCCAATCCCTTTAAATGGTTTAGTTGGCTCTGGTAAAACTGTATTCCCCATACAGAGTTCTATTTTTGCTCTACATTTCCTACAGGTCAGTGCAGACATGTTCCTAGGAAAGTTCCAATTCTTTTCCTGCCTGCATCCCAGTAGAATGTTTTTCTTGTTCTGTGAGCTATTGTGAGAAGTGCTAAAACTGCCACCCGACACCAATTTGAGTTTTTCTCCCCATGGCAATCTGAGATCACATGGGCATTCTTAGAACTGAGGTGTTTATCAGGAATTCCAGTCATACATTCCTTTCCAGAATTTTCTGT
Organism: Cetorhinus maximus; assembly: GCF_964194155.1. Lineage (NCBI taxonomy): Eukaryota > Metazoa > Chordata > Chondrichthyes > Lamniformes > Cetorhinidae > Cetorhinus > Cetorhinus maximus. The sequence goes on along the minus strand of NC_135888.1, from coordinate 84,048,052 downwards.
TTTACTTTGATTTAAAAAAAATAAAGTAATATTTTAAAACATAATTATCTTGCAAAGTTCAGCATTGTGTATGGTCACAATGTTGAGTTCCATACATGCTGGTAACCCTGCTACTGCTGATCTGCTCGTGTCCGCCGAGCAAAATACTTATGGTTTACATGCAGACTTGCAGTAGCTGCATTTCAATGTTAATGTACCAATGCAATGAATGGATGACCCATTATATGCTGTTAGTTTGCTTTCTTAGGTTGCACCATTGACTCCCAATGGTCCAGATACAGATCCTTCAGGATTCCGACTGGTGAGATGTTCACACTCGCTCCTGTGTCGACTTTGGCTGTGAGATGTGTCTGCCACTTTTCTTTGGGCATATGACCCTGATGGTAGCAAAAGCCTCTAAATGTTTGACTTCATCCACACATAACGTCACATTCACAATGTGGAAAGCCTCTTTGCTTTCTGCTTAAGATTTCTCCATTATGAATCTTCATCCTGGTCTGTCTTGCTGTTAACCTCGTGTATGTGCTTGCATTTATGTAGGCCTCTGGCACATTCCCTGTTATTCCTGCCAGTATGCTGCACATACTTTTTGTTTGGTTTTATCTTATTGTATCCTCTGGAACCAGGTTTCCTGCATTGGTGAGCCCAATGTCCTCTTACACCACATAACCTGCAAAGGTCTTGGAACACAGCACAACTTCGCGGTGGGTGCAGGTGATTGCACTTCCCATATGGTTGGCTTGCTTTCAGTGCCCTGCGCCATACTGGTAGCTGCACCCAATGCTTGTAAATGTTGTTGTCCAGCCACAATGGCTTCATATTTTCTGCCATCTTATAACAGTGTGTAAACAACATGACCCCCCTTTTTCTCCAAAAGGTGTTTTTGGAAGGCTTTGATCAACGTTGAAGCAACAACTAGCTCCATTATCCATTCAAGCAGCTCAGCTTCCAAAAAATCACAGACCTTGTCCTGATCACAATACCCACTGACAAACTTATTAATCATTTTTTGTGGCTGTTGTCTGTAAGCCATCAGCTCCAATTGGTGAATTCTGAAATTTACCTTTACACAAAAGCTGCTCCTCTAGCATATTCCGTAGCCTAACAGGATCTTTCTGATCCTACTCAGACAGGCCTGAGGTGTTGCCTCTATGCAACCACTCATTTACATTGGCTATCTTTATTCTTAACATCTGCTTATCCAGTTTTGGGGTAGATAAATCTACAAAGTAATATTCCATCCTTTCTTTACAAAGCCTAAATTTGGTTATGACATCAGTGGCCTTCCAATTCATGCTGGAGAATTTGGTGATCACCTTCCTGGTGTTCTCTGTCTTTTATAGACGCTCCTGACATATAGGAGATTTGCAAGCTCACGACTCCAGGAGAGATTCAGCAATGCAGCTGCTGTTTGTTTTATTCTCTTCCCCTTTTTTTGGCTGCAGTTCAGGACTTTTCCTGCAGATTTTCAGCCTGATTTAAAACTGGCGGCACAGAGCAACTCTGGACCAAAACATTGCTTCCATTGATTATCGAAATGGTGATCCCACAAATCAGATATTCACTGTTCTGCAAAGCAATGTCTGTAGTACTGCCTCCTGGGGTTTCAATGCACATATAGCCTCTGTATTGCACCAAAAATTGTCTGTAGCTCCTTCTCTGGTCTTCAAAATTCAACTGCTGCCACCATGTTGTGTTTCTGGCTTCTTTGTATGCAAACACAACAATCATTCAGACCGGATTGGTAAACTATAAATAAGTTCAATTTATTTGAAGACTACAACTAATATGTAGTTACAGGATAGCTCAACAGATAATCTACTTTAGGGATTCAGCAACCACCATTACTCACAGTAACAGCTACAACTCCAGCTGCATTCACATCCTAGTTCCTCGATGACACGTGTGCATCATTTGCATATTCTCTTAAAGTGATATTGCAACACCATCAGCATTCCGTGGCACATAAAACATATTGCATCTCATCCTCACACACCCACCTCTCACTGGGTCCACATACCGCCAGGTCTTCAGCTATGGCAGGCATATCACCCAAACACAGTTCCACACAATCTCTAGAATTCTGCCTTCTCTCTTGCAGGATATGGTGACACCCATTAGAAGGGAGCAGAATAGAAGTCATGGGGACAAGGACGTCTGCATCTCTTGAGCCTTATAGGGGAGGTGGATCAGCATCATAAGGCTGCTGTGACAAAGCCCATGTTAGCCAGCATCACTGAGAACATTGAAGATGTCCCTGCCTTGTGTTCCTTATCAACTCCAGCTCACTCTCATCCTGATATCTAGCACAATGAGTGAGCTGCTTGTGGTCGGGTCATGGACCTCTTGATTTCCACTCTCCATAGCTTCCTTGACACCAATTTAACCCTTCTGATTTTCTGCTTTCAGACACCCAAGAACTGCTGCCTGCCCAGTTACACAAAGGAAGATAGTGAAACGACACAGTACTAATGAAGGGGCTCCAATATTTAAACTGGCTCTCACATCCACCAGTTCAGATGCTAGCATTGTATGTACCTTGGAGGTTACTGTAGAGTTGGATTCAGCCCATGGAGAGTCATCAGGGATGAGTGAGCTTCAGCCAAACCAGGAGTAAAGATACTCATTTGCCAGCTCACTGGAGGTCGAGCTCACAGGTGGGTTCTGCTGCAGAGGAAACAGATGCAGACCTCAAAAGGGCAGCATACAAGAGAGTGCTGCTGGGTGCGTTGGCTGGCCTGCTAGACAGCTTCCTGCCACTGCAAAGGGGAATGGACGAGCCTGGCTGCTAGTTGGCAGAAGGCATCTTGAGGAGTTTGCTTTCTCCACAGCCTCTGCTCCATCTCCCCGTCATGCTGTAGATCCAGAGGCACTACAATTGCGATGCCCATATGAGCTGCAGCCTTTATGTGGACAGGTCACCTATTTCTCTGCCCTTCCTGTGAGGATGCAGTGGAATGCCATGTCAAATCCAGGAACTCACCAGAACACCTCAAATAACATCCCAGATTACTTCTGGACATACTGCAATAGCAGTTTTTTTTTCCAAAATAACCTTAATTTCAAATTAGATACCTGTCCCTTTAAATAAGAACATAAGAAATAGCAGCAGAAGTAGTCCATATGGCCTCTCGAACCTTCCCTGCCTTTCAATAAAATTGTGGCTTCTCTTTTGCCTCAACTTCACTTTCCCATCTGCTGCATGGTCTATCTTGCAGCTTAACAAATCTCTTTTGCGGAGTGACTTGCAAATTCATCCAATAGATCAGCATGGCCAGATGAGGAAGTCTGGTGTTAGACCAACCAAGGCTGTGTGACATCAGGATAAGTGCTACTTCACAGGCTTCAGTCACCTGCAGGGGTCGCTCTTCTTAAGAGGGCAGGAAACGGTAGAAACAACTGGACGAGCAGCAGACACCTCCAGGAGGACACAAGGTTTATGTAGCATCATCTTCCATGGCATTATGGAAACCAACTTCATACCATCATTCTTGTAGTCAAACAATACCTGTGAGTATAAATGGTGTTTAAGTCTTGTAAGTTTGTTGCTGGAGGGAGCCTGATGTTCTATTATCTAAACTTTAATGTTAAACCATTTGACAGAGAGACAGCCGTGCGGGAGGCCCTGATAATGTGTACAGAATGTGATTTGCGGACCATTATGGATCCTCATTTCATGCAGGAACAGTACATTTTCACTGTGTTGGAAAATCGTGTCTCAGGTGTAAGGGATCTCTGCACCTCAGATTCTAGTTCCATGCTCACCAACATTGAGATCTTATGCCATAGAGTCAGCAATTTCAAGGCTATTGCCTTCCTTCGCAATTACTTCTGTATTAACAATTAAACACCCTCACCAAATTTGCTGATGATAGTTGGAAAGCAAGTTATGAGGAGGGCTGGATTTTGCTGACCTGATCTGGGACAAACCTCCACAAGGTGGGGGAGAAAAGAAAGAGATGGGACCTGATTCCAGGATTCCAGCGGAGATGGAAAGGCGATAGACGCTGCACCCCTCGCCATCCCATCTGATTTTATGCATCCCACCTCCCAGTCCATCCCTGAGCAGTGCGTAAAATTCTGGCCCAAGGTTGCAAGTACAGTTTTGGTTACCAACATTCTAATTATAGAGATCTGGACCCCAATTTACAAGAGGTTCTCATTTTGGCCTTGAAAGGTTAAAAAATTGGGCTGGGAGAGCTATGATGATGGGCTTACACACTTCTTACTGGTAACCAAGGACTTGGTCTCCACAAAGCACAAATCACATGAAGCACTTATGAGGCCATTAGTCTCAGAGATGCCAATCTGGCAATCCTTCTTGAGGAATTGAAGGTAGGGGCTGAAGTGGTTGCAGAGCAAACTCAAAAATTCTCTGCTTGAAGTAACATTTAGAATGAACATAATAAGATAGGCAGCTGGATTCTGAAGTGTTGGCAGAGTCTAGAATGGGTGCATATTGAAAATCCTGTTCCCAGAGAGTGTCACTGGATCCCAACACCTCTGCTACGCACTATGATTTTCAAAGGGAGGGCAGGAGTGGGGTGGGGAGACAGGAACCCCCACACCACCAATGGGCTGGTTGTTGAGTTCTTGATGAGCTCATTAACAGGCCTCAGAGGTTTTAATCGGGAGGTACGGGGGACACACACTGGGATACATTAGGCTGCAGCTGTCATGAACACATCAGGGTGCCATAAGGGCTAAAGGATGCACTGATTAATATATTTATGAAACGGGATAATGCTCAGCTGCTCAATCTATGGCACAGAGTTACATTGCTGGTACTGAGAGGTTTGTATTTGTGAACAGTGAATGATGGGACTCTTGAGAGAGACATGAGGCATCACTTGGGCTGCAGAAGTTGGTAGGGGAAGCCCTTGTGAATGAATGAGTACCAGATCAGGAAGCTGAGATGAGAGCAGTCTGCTCTGAAATTGGACAAAATAGCGAGCAGGTGCTTTAGCAGAGGCATCCTCTTTGTTTGGAGGAAGTTAGCAGAGCACAGAGAGGGGCTGCAAAGGGAAGAAGGTGCTACCAAAAACACAGGGCGTACCACCCAAAAGTTAGTTACTTTCAAATGACAGAATGCCAGTGCCATAGGAGATTGTGCCTTTCCAAGCAGATGGCCTCAGACATTTGCAGTCTGCTCGATGTTGATCTGATGCCTTGAAGTCCCCAAGGCAGTTCCCTACCTGCAGCCATCAAGGTCAATTGCTGAACTTTGCACTTCTGGGTTTTTCACAGGGATCAGCTGCAGACATTTTGGCATCTAGCAGTTGGCAGCTCATCACGCCATCAGGCAGGTCTACATTGATTTTGATACAGATGGGCCAGCTCAGGCACAGAGGGCACTGGCCTTTGCCATCATTGATGGATTGCCTCAGGCCCAGAGGGTCAACAATGTTACCGGCATTCTTCTCAACTGTGATGGAGAACTGCCACATTCCCCAAATCTGGAGTGAGGCAATGGAAATAGTCCTGCCAAAACCAGAAAAGCCAGCAAATGACCCTGGAAGCTACAGGCCCATTTCACTGCTCTGTACAACCTATAAGTTCCTGGAGTGGCTCATTCTTTTAAGAATGAGTCTTTTCACCCACACAGCTCTCCCTCAAGATTAGGCTGGCTTTACGCCCCAATGCAGTTGCTGAGAAATGAGTGCTTGCTATCACTACAAACATTGAGGCTGGTTTTCATCGCAAGCTCAAGACTGGAGCCACTTTCATAGATCTTTCCTCAGCTTACGATACTGTGTGGAAACATGGACTGATGCCCAAACTGTCCCTGCTGCTGACATGTGCCAAACTACTCCGGCTGCTGTGGACATTTCTAAGCAACTGAAGGACGAAGGTCTGCCTATGAGACAAGGTCAGCGCGACAAGAACACTCAACAATGTCCTCCCACAGGGCAGTGTCCTGGCACTGACACTTTTTAACATATACAGAAGCAACGTGCCCACCTCATCATCATGAAAATTTATTTATGCCAAGGATATTGCCTTGACAACTCAGGCAAAATCTTTCCAGGAAATGGAAGCCATGCTAAACTCTGACCCGTCAAAAATGGCTGAATATTTCTACAAGTGGAGACTGCAACCAACCCAGCCAGTCCCTAAATGTCGCCTTCTGTGGAGGAGAAAAAGTACAACATGACTTGACTCCCACCTATTTTGGAGTGACTTTGACCGCTCGCTAATTTATCACCATCACCTTGGAATGACTGTTAATAAGACTAAGACATGAGTGAACATCATCTGCAAACTCATGAGCAGGAGATGGGATGTAAAAACCACCATCAGTCATATATTTGCCATAGCTCTGGTCTTTTTGACAGCTGAGTACTGTGCACCCTTATGGACCTTGTTGTAATATGCCTTTAAGAAATAGCAGCATGCCATCACTAGAAGGAAAGTGTGTCGTGTGATCCAGTCTCAGTTTCACCTTGGTCTATGAGCAGAACACAGCACACACAGCCTTGCTGCTGATGTCTTCAAGATTTCTACCTTTGTACAAATGTGCTCATATGCTTAGTCTCAATAAATGAGCCTACAACATGTTTACCCTATCCCTTATGAGTGATTGGTGCCTTTATATCATTACAAAAACTTGACAGGCCTCAAGTCGCCACACCAAACTCAATGACACACAACTTCAGTCAGTAATGAGTATTATCTCTTGAAACCTGAGATCATCTCCAGTTCAATAGTTACCAGTCCTCTCAAATATTGCCCCTTCCTCCATTCGATGAGATGCAGCAACACGCAGAGATCAGCTTAGATCAGCAGCAACTTGGACCTCCCCATCCATAGAGACCTTCACGACCCCCCCAACTTTCTACTTGACTCTACAAAACCCCCTCTGGGCACAGATTGAACATCTCCAACTCCATAACACCGATGAAACCTGGAGGAAAGCTTGGGCAGAAAACACTTTTCCAAATAAACACATTGTCTCTGACCCAGCATCTCAACAATCCAGGCTTCAATCTGCCCCAGAGCACGTAGATAACCCTCAATAGAGTATGGACTGCACATGGCCGATGTGGCTTTCTGACGTACAAGTAGCACCTCAATACCTTACCTGGCTGTGACTGACCAAACTATGGAACATGAAGTAACATCTTGCCCCTAATTCAAGTTTGAGGGTGACACCCTGAAGTTACGCTTGCAGGGCATTGGACTGGTTAGGGAACCTTACATTAAAACTGCGATGACTGCTTCTCCTCCTAAAGAAATGTGAAAGAAAAATAGGTCCAGAGGGTCATTGATCACACCCACGTGGCCATTAAGGTAGCGACAGACCAGCCAGCCAGATTTCTGAACAGAAAAGGTTTTCAGTCATTGAATGTCGGGCTGGTTTGTGAGCACAGGAAGTGCATCCTGGTTTTCAGGCAGAAGAGGTGGCTTCTGATGCCTGTCTGGTACCCAGACACAGAGACAGAGAGGTGCTACAACCAGAGACATCTACTAACATGGACCTGCATTGAGTAGACCATTGATATCTTAAATAATAACAAAAAACTGCGGATGCTCGAGATCCAAAACAAAAACAATAATACCTGGAAAAACTCAGCAGGTCTGGCAGCATCTGCGGAGAGGAGCACAGTTAAAGTTTCGAGTCCGAATGACCCTTCAACAGAACTAAGTAAAAATAGAAAAGAGGTGAAATATAAGCTGGTTTAAGGAGGGGGGTGATGGTAGAGCTGGATAGAGGGTCAGTGATAGGTGGAGATAACCAAAAGATGTCACAGACAAAAGGACAAAGAGGTGTTGAAGGTGGTGATATTATCTGAGGAATGTGCTAATTAAGGGTAGAAAGCAGGACAAGCAAGGTACAGATAGCCCTGGTGGGGGTGGGGTGGGGTGAAGAAATCAAAAAAGGCTAAAAGGTAGAGATAAAACAATGGATGGAAATACATTTAAAAATAATGGAAATAGGTGGGAAAAGAAAAATCTATATAAATTATTGGAAAAAAAAGGGGGGAATCGGAAAGGGGGTGGGGATGGAGGAGAGAGTTCATGGTCTAAAATTGTTGAACTCAATATTCAGTCCGGAAGGCTGTAAAGTGCCTAGTCGGAAGATGAGGTGCTGTTCCTCCAGTTTGCGTTGAGCTTCACTGGAACAATGCAGCAAGCCAAGGATGGACATGTGGGCATGAGAGCAGGGTGGAGTGTTGAAATGGCAAGTGACAGGAAGGTCTGGGTAATGCTTGCGGACAGACCGAAGGTGTTCTGCAAACCAGTCACCCAGTCTGTGTTTGGTCTCCCACAACACTCAAGAAATTTGACACCATCCAGGACAAAGCAGTCCACTTGATTGACACCTCATCCACAAACATTCACTCCCTCCACCACCGATGAACAGACGCAGTAGTGTGTACCATCTACATAACGCACTGCAGGAATTCACCAAGCCTCCTTGGCAGCACCTTCCAAACCCACGACCACTACCATCTAGAAGGACAGGGGCAGCACGCACATGGGGACACCACCATCTGGAAGTTCCTCTCCAAGGCACTCACCATCCTGACTTGGAAATATATCACTGTTCCTTCACTGTTGCTGGGACAAAATCCTGGAACTCTCGCGTACAGCACTGTGGGTGTACCTACACCACATGGGCTGCAGCGGTTCAAGAAGGCAGCCCACCATCATCTTCTCAAGGGCAATTAGGGATGGGCAATAAATGCTGGCCTGGCCAGCGATGCCCACATCCCATGAATTAGTAAGAAAAAGTCTCCTCAGGATCTTATATGTTTCAACAAGATCACCTCTCATTATCCTAAATTCCAATGAGTATAGGTCCAACCTGTTCAACCTCTTTTCATTGGATAAGCCCCTCATCCCAGGAATGAGTCGAGTGAGCCTTCTCTGAACTGCTTCTTATGCAATTATATCTTTTTTCAAATAAGGAGACCAAAACTGTACACAGTATTCCAGATGTCGTCTCACCAATGCGCTGTACAGCTGCATTAAAACTTCCCTACTTTTATATTCCATTCCCTCGCAACAAAGGTCAACATTTCTTTTGCCTTTCTAATCACTTGCTGTACCTGCACACTAACTATTTGTAATTCATGTTACAGGACACCCAAATCCCTCTGTACCACTGAGTTTGGCAATCTCTCTCCATTTAAATAGTATACTGCTTTTCTATTCTTCTTGCCAAAGCAGACAAGTTCACATTCATCCACCCATTTAACCTGTCTATATCCCTTTGCAGAATCTCTACCTCCTCTTGACAACTTACTTTCCTACCTATCTTTGTGTCATTGGCAAATTTAGCTACTATACATTCAGTCCCTTCACCCAACACATTGGAGCAGATTGTAAATAATTGAGACCCGAGCACTGATCCCTGTGGCACTCCACTAGTTGCAGCATGCCAACCTGAAAAAGACCCATTTATCCCTGCTCTCTGCTTCCTGTTAGCTAACCAATCCTTTATCAATGCTAATATGTTACCCCCCCTCACCATGTTCTCTTAATCTTGTGTAGTAACTAATGGTGTGATGCCTTGCATTCGCACCCACCTCTACACAATGCTGTAGCTGAGGATGAGGTTCAGGCAGGCTGCTCCATTGTATCTGCATCCAGCTAAGATGCCTGTGGCTTCGTCTTTCATGGACGTGCCTGTGGGGTCACATACATCGGCTGTTGCACCTGCATCATTGCAGGTGCAGCCTCTGTCATAGGGCCTTGCAACAGGGATAGTTCCTCCGTCGGAGGAGCTGAGGAGGCGAGGGATGATGCAGGTGCCCCTGAGGGGTCGCCTCCACATCAGTCTCATCAGCTGCCTCAGCCCTTTCATGGCGCCTATGCATGCTTGATGGGGCCAACATCTGGAATGTAGCTGGCGTTCACTCCAAGCATCTCTGTGCCATAGGTGTCACAGAGCGGTCACTGCCACAGAGTCTCACTCTTTCTATGCATTTCAGCATGCTGCCCCTGCATTGACTCAAAGTGGTGCTGCATATAGCTCCCCATGAAGATGGCCACCCTCTCAATGGAGGAACTCATGCACTCAAAACCTCAAAACTTATGACTGGTGCACATATATTGCAGGGACTCTTCCATTATCTGCCCATGGCTCCACAATGTCTCAGGGTCTTCGACATTCAGGGACTCATCTGCCTCTGATGTTCCAGATTGACCCTCCTTGTGTACGATGCGCGAGATGCACTATCTTTGCCCAGCAAAGCATAGCTGTGTGTTCTCCATCCTCTGAGGGGGAATTGCCTGGTCTGAGCTGACTCTGCTCACTCTCCTCCTCCTGTTTAGTTGTGATGTATGCTCACCCTGATTTAGGCCCAACTGAGATCTGTGTGTCTATAGATGCTGCGGAGGTATGATGTAATAATTCAGGCTCTGTGAGGTCTACCCCCTGCTGAAGAGGCTGGTAATGAGCATACTGGGACACACTGCACCCCCTGTAATTCAGGTCCTGTGGGAAGCACAAGAAGTTGGGAATGAGAACACGGCCTACTGAGCAGGTGCCTCTGCACAACCAACCCAATAGATGAAAGCAGTTGAAGAGCCATGGCATGCATGGGCTTCCTCCATTTCCTTCATCTGAAGATGCAACAAATAACCCTGCTCTTCACTGCCTCCAGTCTAACCACTGCCGAAAGCCTGCCATGATGGCGCCCTCTCTATGGCCAGCGCTGCCTGCCCTGTCGGTGTCTGTTTGATCAGGTCTGCCACACCATCACCCATTCAAGACATCCTGCAACCATTGTGAGCTCTCTTTTCCTCAAGGATGAGCAGAGAATGATTTCAGAGTAAGCTGGCCTCCCTCACCTATTCTGGCATGACATTGACAAGAGCTATTGTGCTCCTCAGTGATGCCCCTTCCCAACTGTTCCCATATGTGAGGGTGGCTGATTTCTAGTGATGGCCACTTGAAGTGTGAGATCCTTGTGGATGTGTGATGGGTTTGTGAGTGTGTGAGTTGATAGTGATGAGAAAGGTGACTTACCCTGGCAGAATGGAGGAGACCATTCATCCTATTATGGCACTGGGTGTCTGTCCACTTTCTGCAGGACAATGGCGCTGACCACCACTGCCACTGCCACTGCTCCCCATGCTGGATTGGTGATGTCACTGCCCCTCCTGCAGCCAGAGGGGGGGTAGAGGACATCACAGCGGGCCTCCACTGCATCCAAACGGCGCCTGACGGACTTGTCATTAAACTGGGGCGCGGGGGGGTGCTGCAGTCTTTTTGCCTTTCGGGGCCATGTCTTCTTTGCAGCGGTCGTGGGCTGGAAGCCCTGAGAGGTGTGTGCATGGCTGGACTTTAAATATGGTGTCCGGTGTGATGAAGCGGTGAGGCGACAGCGTGGCAGGTGAATGAGAGCCTGCCCGCCATGGAAACGGTGTGCCTCCTGGGAATGCATAATTAATGCGGCAGGATTGGGACGATGCTGCGTGACAAGCCGCCATTGCGGTCGGCGGGTAAAATGTCGTTTCTCCTGCCCGCTACCACACTTAGTGCAAATCTGGGACAATTCCACCCAATATCTCTTGTGTCTCAGTGACTGCTTCAGTTGACACCTCGAGAGATGTCAGAGAACCTGGGTGCTGCCCATGGATGCCTACTGGACTCTGTGAACCCTCCTACACCATCTCCTCAGCAAACATCAAGCCTAGTATATGCTGCTGCTTTCCTTTTCAAAGGGCCCTCCATTTCTTTGTCCCATCTCCAGGCCAATCCTGACGTAACTAATTGGATGCTGAGCTCACCTCCAGGCCAATTAGGTCCTTTGCATTTAAAAATTGCGTCATGTCACTGAAGTGAGGAAATGTTGGGATCCAGAAATATTCTGGGTGTTGGGTTCCCAAACCTGCATCGAAAACCACTCCAAGATGTTTAGATTCAGATTTAGCAGTAATAGTGAAGTGTGACCAAAAATTAAGTTGTTTAAGGTTTACAAAATGAAACATACAAACATACGAATTAGGAGCAGCAGTAGGCCACTCGGCCCCTTGAACCTGCTCTGCCATTCATTAAGATCATGGCTGATCTCATTGTAACCTCGAATCCACTTTCCCACCCACCCTGATAACCTTTCATCCCCTTGCTTATCAAGAATCTAGCTACTTCTGTCTTAAAAATATTCAAAGACTCTGCTTCCACCACTTTTTGAGGAAGAGAGTTCCAAACACACACAACCCTCTGAGAGAAAAAAAATTCTCCTTTTCTCTGTTTAAATTGGTGACCCCTTATTTTTAAACAGTGAGCCCAAGTTCTAGATTCTCCCACAGGAGGAAGCATCCTTTCCACACAGATCTTGTCAAGACCCCTCATGATCAAACAAGTCACCTCCTAGTCTTCTAAACTCCAGTGGACATAAGCCTAGCCTGTCCAATCTTTCCTCATAAGACAACCCTCCTATTCCTGGTATTGGTCTAGTAAACCTTCTTTAAATTGCTTCCAATGCATTTACAGAATCACAGAATTGTTACAGTGCAGAAGGAGGTCATTCGGCTCATCATATCTGCACTGGCTTCCCGAATGAGCATTATGACTCAGTGTCATTCTCCTGTCTTTTCCCCATAACCCTGCACATTGTTCCTATTTAAATAATCATCTAATGCCCTCTTGAATGCATCGATTGAACCTGCCTCCAACATACTTCCAGGCAAGTCATCCAGATCCGAATGCTAGTGCCTGTTTACATTTTTCCTTAAATCAGGAGACCAAAACCGTACACAGTACTCCAGATGTGGTCTCAATAAGACCCTGTATAACTGAAACATAACCTCCTTACTCTTGTATTCGATTCCCCTTCGCAACAAACAATAATATTCTATTAGCTTTCCTTATTACTTGCTGTATCTGCATGCTAACCTTTTGTGATTCATGCACTAGGACACCCAGATCACTCAGCACCTCAGAGCTCTACAATCTCTCACCATTTAGATAAAATGCTTCTTTTTTGTTCTTCCTGCCAAAATGGACAATTTCACATCTTCCCACTTTATACTCCATTTGCCCTTTGCCGACTCACTTAACCTATTTATGTCCCTTTGTAGCCTCCTTAAATCCTTGTCACAACTTTCTTTCTAACCCTTTTTTGTATCATCAGCAAATTTAGCAACTATACCATTGGTCCCTTCATCCAAGTCATTTATATAAATTGTAAAAAGTTGAGGCCCCAGCACTGATCCCTGTGGCAAACCACTTGTTACATCTTGCCAACCAGTAAATGACCCATTTATGCCTACTCTCTGTTTCCTGTTAGCTAGCCAATCTTCTATCCATGCCAATATGTTACCACACACCACAAGTTTCTATTTTCCGCAAATAACCTTTGAGTGGCACCTTATCAAATGCCTTCTGGAATCTATGTACTGTGCATCCATTGGTTCCCCTTTATCCACAACACATGCTACTTCTTCAAAGAACTCCAATACATTGTTTAAACATGATTTCCCTTTCACAAAACCATGTTGACTCTGCCTGAATGCTTTGAATTTATCTAAGTGCCCTTTTATAACATCTTTAATAATAGCTTCTAACATTTTCCCTATGACATATGTTAAGCTAACTGTTCTGTAGATTCCTGCTTTCTGTCTCTCTTTCTGAATAAAGGAGTTACATTTGCTATTTTCCAATCTAATGGGACCTTCCCTGAATCTGGGGAAATTTGGAAAATTAGAACCAACGCATCAACTATCTCACTAGCCACCCTAAGATGAGACCCTAGGATGAAGTCCATCAGGATCCGGGGACTTGTCAGCCCGCAGCTCTTGAAATTTACCCAGTACCACTTCCCTGGTAATGGTAATTTTCTTGAGTTCCTTCCTTCCATTTCCTGATTTACAGATATTTCTGAGATGTATGCTCTATAATGAAGACCGAGACAAAATACTTGTCCAATTCATCTGCTACCTCCTTATTTTCCATTATTAATTCCCCCCATACTCAGTTTCTTTAGGACCAATGCTCACTTTGTTAGCTATTTTCTCTTTTAAATATAGAAACCCTTACTGTTATTATATTTCTACCTAGCTTCCTCTCATACTCTAATTTTTCCCTCCTTATTAATCTTTTGGTCACTCTCTGCAGTTTTTTTATATTCTGTCCAAGCTTCTGACTTGCCAGCCATCTTGCAAAATTAAATGCTTTCTCTTTAAATTTGATACTACTTTTAACTTTTTTAGTTAACCATAAATGGTGGATCCTCCCCTTGGAATTTTTCTTTCTTTTTGGGATGTATCTATTCTGTGTATTCTGGAATATCTCTTTGATGGCTGTAACTGCATCGCTATTGACCAATCCCTTAACCTAATATGTCAGTTCACTTTAGTTAACTCTGCTTTCATGTCCTCATAATTGCCCTTATTTAAGTTTAAAATACTAGTCTTGGACCCACTCCTCTCCCTCAAACTGAATGTAAAATTAAATCATATTATGATCTCTGCTACCTGCGAGGGAAGGGGGTGGGGGGAGGGGGGAGGTGGGGGGGGTGGTGGTGGTGGGGGGTTGGTGCCCTCACTATGAGGTCATTAATTAATCCTACCTCGTTGCACAATACTAGGTCTAGTATAGCCTGTTCTCTGGTTGGCTCCAGAATGTGCTCTTCTAAGAAACTATTTCAAAAATATTCTATGAACTCCTCATCTAGGCTACCTTTGCCAATCTGATTATTCTAGTTCATATGAAAATTAAACTCCCTCATGATTATTTCCATGCATTCCTGACAAGTTCCCATTATTTCTCCCTCTATACTCCATCCTACCATGTGAGTACTGTTAGGGAGCCTGTTCACCACTCCCACAAGTGACTTCTTGCCTTTATCATTCTCATCTCTACCCAAACCATTTCTACATTCTTGTTTCCTGAACTTAGGTCATCCCTGTCTATTGTGCTAATACCATCATTAATTAATAGAGCCATCCCTCCACCTTTTCCTAGCTTCCTGTCCTTCCTAAATTTCATGAACGCTTCAATATTCAGGTCCCAATCTATATCACCCTGCAGCCATGTCTCTCTAATGGCTATCAGACCGTATTTATTTATTTCTGTTTGAGCTATCAGTTCATCTGTTTTGTTTTGAATGCTACATGCATTCAGATACAGAGACTTTAGTTTTGTCCTTTTATTAACTTTGTAACCTGTAGCCTTATCTGCTAATTTACTCTTACGTTGTATTCTATATTCTTTCCTGTCACGGTCTGTTTATCATTTCCCATTTTAGTACCTTTCTCTCTTTCCTTGTCTCTACTCTTTGATTTACTACATCCTCCCAAATTTGATCCCTTGCCCCCACTATTTAGTTTAAAATCCTTTCTATTTCCCTAGTTATGCAGTTCACTAGAACACTGGTCCTGGCATTGTTCAGGTATAGACCGTCCCAGTGGTACAGCCCCCACTTTCCCCAGTACTGGTGAACCCATGAACCAGAACCCATTTCTACCACACCATTCTTTGCACCACTCATTAGTTTCTCTAATCTTATTTGTCCTATGCCAATTTGCACATGGCTCAAGTAATAATCCAGAGATTATTACCTTTGAGGCTCTGCTTCTTAATTTGGTGCCATCTCCTCATACTGACCATGCAGAGCCTATTTCCTTGTCCTGCCTATGTCATTGGTCCTACATGGACCACAATAACTGGATCCTCCCCCTTCCATTCCAAGCTCTCCCTGGCCCTGAGCAGATGTCCTGAACCCTGGCACTGGGCAGATAACACAGCCTTCTGGGCTCTTGCTCTTTGCTGCAGAGAACTGTGCAAATCCCCCTTAGTATACTATCCTCTATTATCACTACACTCCTTTTTGCTCCCCTGACTTGAATGGTTTCCTGTATTATGATATCCTGGCCAGTCAGCTCTTCCACCCTGCAGCCTCCACTCTCATCCAAACAAGCTGAAAGTACCTGAAACCTGTTGGACAATTGCAAAGGCTGCACTCATGCCCTCTGGGTCCCCTTACCTGCCTCACTCGCAGTCACAGCCTCCTGTCCCTGACCACTGACCAAATCAGAAGACCCCATCCTAAGGAGTGTGACTGCCTCCTGTACAAAGCGTCCAGGTAACTTTCCTCCTCCCTGGTGCAATGCAGTATCTGCAGCTCAGCCTCCAGCTCAATGACGCTGAGCCAAAACTCCTCAAGCTGCAAACATTTACTACAGATGTGTTTGCCTTAGATTACAATGGCATCCAACAGCTCTCACATGCTGCAGTCATGACACATCACCTGCCCTACCATCCTTCATGTGTTTAAATTAGCTACGTCATTATTTTAGTCAATTATTTTCTTATTTTCAGTATTTTATTAACCGTACCATCAATTTGAATACTATTTTAAACGTTAGGAATAGAATAGACCTTAACCACTCACCAGATACTCACCAAACAGCTAGCTCCTTTCCCTGCAGTGGAATAAGAACCAGTTCCTACAGGTGGAAAAATTAGAAAAAGCAAAGGAGCACCTCCTTCCCCTCCTCACCTAACTCCCTCACTCACCCAACTCCCAGCACTCTTGTTCAAGGTTGCAAACCTTAAAGACATGAGAGCAATGCAAGGGAGACAGCTCTACAAGGTAAAATAATAATACAGCATTAGATATTTTTCAAGACTTCTCAGAGGAACATAAGAAGAAAATACATCCCTGGGAGAAAAAATACAATGCTGAGTTTTAAAATCTTTAATATTACCGTGAGGGAATTGGCTCTTGCATATATTATATATATGCGTGTATTTTTGCTTACAATTTTACTGATAATAGTGAACAAAATAAATATTTCTCTAATCAGGAGAAAATAAATGTTTGGCATGAAAAGAAAATGTTGAGCTTCCTGAAGGCAGGAGTTCCATGTGAGTTCAGAGGCATAGTAAAGCAAGAATGCCTATGGACAAGAAAGCAATGCAAATGGAGCTTAGTACGTGGCTGATCCACAAAGCCCAATTAAAGAGAAGCTTTGGCAGTCTTCAAAGAACTGAATAAAAATAATGTTTATTGCCCATTAAAAAGGGATGAGGAGGACCCAAGATTCAATGAAGCAATCGTTGTGTTGTGAGAAGAATTAAGATTGTGCATTGAATGCTGTTACCTGATTGAAGTTGATGAATTAGAGTGGAAATATCCAGAGAAATTAAAGTTGGATTATAAATGGAGGGAGCAACAGATATGATAAAGAAGATTGGGAGTGAAGACAGATCCCTGGCAAACTCCGAAGTTAATACACAAAGGGTCTAAGGATTAACTACTATCTGAAGCTAGACTGAGATGTGAGTAAAGCTAGATAGCCATGAACATGACTTTGGTGGACAGTCAGTTAGTTTGTTTATCTACAAATTGGCAGACTTTGTCAAAGGCTTAAGTGATGTCTAAGGTAAGGAGAGAATAATCATCAAAGGGTTAGGAGCAGTGTTCTGGAATACATAACTGAGGGAAGAAGATCATCAATAGAATGGCCATGCAGAAAACCATGCTGGCAACCATGTCTTCTAGGTTACCACTCAACCTGGTATACTCCTAGATACCGAATATAACTTCCAGCCTAGTACTTTGCTTTACGTTTTGTATCAAATTCAGTCATTTTTCACCTTTATGAAATGTTTCTTATCATTGTCCTGTTCTGTTTTATGAATGGAAAACTAAAATCTTTGATTATGAGTCATTGCTACTTCTTTTAAACAATTTGGCATGTATCTATTTTCTATTCAGTATTGACCAATAGTAATTGTAACTTCTACATTTTTGCACCGAGTTTGCTATAAAAGTGCTCCTGCCATAACTTCTGTCATTGTGCTAAACCTTTTAAAATTATCTCATCCTTACCACAATGCTATTCCTATGAGCTTAATATTTCAATCTTGATTAAACATTTTGTACATATTAGAACAACCATTTCTTTTGTTTAATATTTTTTTTCTGTGATGCCAACATTTTAGTACATTAGTAGCTATACAGGAGGTCTTGCAGCACAGTGGTAACATCCCCATCTTTGCGCCAGAAGCTCTGGGTTCAAGTCCTGCTCCAAGACTTGATGGCCATGGAAGGTGCGTTCATAATGTGGCCACATAGGTTGATTATCAGCCTGTAAATCTTTTCAATGTGCTTGTTAGCAGGTAGTAAGAGCGGGAGAGTTTCCTGGTCAGCCACACTGCAGAAGGTAATGGCAAGCCACTGCAGCACTTTGCCAAGCATGAACTTAGACCAATCCAATAGAAATCCATGGTCACGAACATCCTCTTAGGACTTGGTACCTGAAGGAGGAGAAGTAGCTGTACATATATTTTATAATATCATTACAGCAGAAAAAAGTATTTCAACTTATCCTGCAATCCCTTCTTAGGAATATGAGAAAGCATTGGATAAAAACATGTAATTTGAAAATAAGTCAATGGCCAGGATTTTCTGGCCCCTACACTGGCAGGCGTCGCTGCAGGTGGGACAGGAAAATTTAGAGAGACATAACAGCTCTCCAAATTTTCCCACAACGATGCCCACCAGTGTTGGGGCCAGAAATCCAGCCCAACGTCTTTCACAGGCTATTTGAAATTTTTTTCTGCTAAGGACTGTGCTTAATTTTTAATTTCCTGAGTAAATATCCTATAAAGTATTCTGTGATTCCTAAAACTTATCAAATGCAGGAGAAATAATTGTCCATCATTTAACTATCTCACTTGTGAGATATCCAGCATAACTAACATTTCCCCCATCGCTCCAAAGCCTACTCCAGGAGTGTCAGGCCTTATGGGATACGTTCACACTGCACATTTTATTGGGTACTGTAAACAAGGTGTGAATCCAGGGTTAGGGCCTGACCTAAATCCAGATCTTAATTGAAGTGCATTTCCCTGGAGAAGGATAAAGTCTCATTCTACTTTATTCCAGGGGCAGATTGTGGCTTCACTCTCGATTAATACTAGGCACATTTAGTGTTGATGATAAGTTGGAAACTGTTTCGCATAAACACTAAATTTTATTGTAAATTAACCTATGGTGAATATGATTATCTCAGACTATCCTTATTCCTACATATTTCTCCATTCATTCTCATATGAATAGTCTTTTCATATCCTTAAAAGCCGACTGTCATACTGTTTTATTTTCTAATTCTACTTCTCTTACAGCCATGTTCCTCTGTCTTCTTCTTTTAATTTTGAGTTTACTCTTCAAAACAGTATAAAATCTAACTATATACAGCAGAAATTTATTCACCTCCAGGTGACTGAACCATTCTGGTGGAAGATTGTTAAGCATTGAATCTATTATATCATATGTACATTGTTTAAAGTAGTTATTATATTGAATCCTATATCTATATGGAATTGTTTTTGCTTTCACCCCACCCTTCCAACTATCTTTGTCCTGTCCGTTTCACAGTGCTCATATTCCAATGCTTTGCAACTGCTCTTTAATAGTTAAACAGCATTTTATTTATCTATTTAACTTCTTTTGGTGGTCAGTGTAGTTGCAATAACTATTATGTTCTCCTAACGTTATTAATTTCTATCCACTTTGCTTCTGCTGTATATATACCTCCACAGCTACTGTTTTATCAAATCTTGCTCAAAATGCTTTTCCTCTGTCTAACTTGACAGGGGGCTATCACTGAACTTTTCATTTTATGCCCTTATCATAATCAGATCTGAGATTTCATCATTACCATGTTCTTCTTTTCACCTTGAACAACAATTTTTGCTGCTTCCTGTTATTAATGATAACAGGTTGCTTCATTTATCCCTCTTATTACCATCAAATCCATTTTAGATGATGCTGTTTTCAAGCTTGGAGGCAACAGCTTCGTCTGCCGCTGGGTGAATGGTAGTTTCATGCATGTTTCTTTCTATCCGAGCAGATGTGCCAGTCCCATTGGTGCTGGAGAGGCCAGCCAGATCAAGCATCAAGATAACCACCAGAGGGGCTCAAGAAACATCACAGTCACCTTCACCACAAGAGCGATCAATGCAGCTAGTCACCTCAGAACAAGCAGTTGTAGCACAGCTGGTGGAGGAAACAGTTTCTAGACCATCCACAAGGCTACGTAGGTGTCATCAGATGCAAGTTGTAGTGCCACATGATCTGCTTGATCTGAATATTAAGGCTCTGTTCTTGGGGCTACAAGAGGCTAAGAATGCAATCAGTGGGGACCTACAAGCTGCCATGGCTGATCTTGAAGCTCATCTGCATGCTAATTTTACTGATGTGCCTGCAGCTGAGCAGCTTAACATGGCAAAGCTGCAAGCCCCAGAGCAGTATGGTACAGCGGACATGCAAGCCACCATGTTTGCAGACTTGCAGGATGCCTTGCAGGATGGAATGGCAGACCAACTTAGTGCTCTGAAGGTTGGCCTTACTGAGATCCAGAATTCTCTTGAGATAGATATGTCCAGTATATGGGGTGCTATTTATGTTGGCCTCAAACAAGTAGATACAAATCTGCAACAAATGCACATAACACTGCTAAGGAGTTTGAGTCAAATTAGTGAAGATATTAGTTCTTTGGTTACCCTTGTCACTGAGGAGGTGTTGGATCAAGCTTGCCCCTCTAGTCAGATCATGACAGGAACTAGTCTGACCCAGTCAAAAATGGAATGTAATCAAAGTCAAGGTGGAAATTCAGCAGCTAGCGGCAGAGAAATTCCTTCTCTAATGAATCCTTCCATTTCTTCAGAAGATATGCCTACAGCTAATCCCTCCACTAGCAGTGCCACAATCAGCACCACACCAAAGGGGAGAGTAAGGTTTGCAGAGAAGCAATACAAGACCAGCATGTGATAAAAGAATTACATTTTCTGGTTCATTTTCTTTTCAAACATATGCCAGCATAATTAAAATTTATTTCTCACATTGTCCTTTTTCTCGTGCTGTGGTTTTATTGTGGTAAGATTTTGTGTTCAGTGTTGAGGCAGTTCTGTGATATCTATCATTAAAAAACAAATAAAAACAAGGACTCCGGCAATAGTTTAGGGTGAGCTAATGAGATGCATCTGCCCTGGAGAATGAAACGATGCTGTAAGATATTATATTTACCCATTATATATTTTTTAAGAGTCCAGTGTCACCTGGGCACCAAAGGACAGTGCAGAAAGAAGCCAGGATTTTTCATTTTGGTGGAAATATAACTAAGTTTAAATGGTGGCTGACACACTGCTGGCCATGGTGAACTTTAGGAAATCAGCCTAATTTAGATCATTTGGCAAGTTCTTGGTGGGTTTTCTGCCTGCTCTGGGGTGCACACTTCCAGTAGCGAAGGAGAATAGCTGTGGTGAGGGGCCAGCTATCTGAACTGTTTTCAAATGCCTGTACTTAAATTTTCACAGTCAAATTAGATTTGCCCAATTTATTGTCCCACAGCTCCCAGCAGGGAGGGGCTGTGTAAAATTTAAAATAAACTGGGTGTATCATTATCGACAAAATGCGAGCTATGATATCTCTCCATACGTTACCGACCAAATGCAGATATTGGGCAATAAATCCCAGAAATGATAGCAATCAGCTGTCACCCCAGACCCTCCCACAATCAAGGAGAAGGGGAATAGCAGTTTGGAGACCCAGAACCTGACAGCAGTCTTGACAAGTTAGTACTTGTCTGCTAAACCTAAATATCTCCATTATCACATCTGGGTTAGTATATTCTGTTGGGTGGGTAGTGCCCCCTTTTTTCATGTTTTCAGGAAGATACTGTATTGAGAAAATTATCAGTGCTGTTCCAATATAGATTCTGCAACCAGAGTGAAGTCTGCTTTTGAGAACAGGTGGTATTTAATCCCAGCTCAAATGTGCCATAATGTTCAGGGATAACACTGGGATTAGTGATGGAAAAATATTGACTAAAATAATTTCACATATTCTGCCTCTTTAATGATTATTTATTGTTAAAGACTTTTACTAGAACTTTCCTCCATTTGCTTCAACTAAAAGATGTGAACTAGATAATGGAAAACTAACCACACAAAACAAATTCATCCAGATGTATCTAACATGATAAATGTGCAATATAAGTCTTTCTTTCTTTAAGAAAGCCTAACCATCAATTCTTGACTTTGTGTTATTTTTATTTATCATTTGTTTTATGGAAGAGCTATGTGCACCAAAGAGCTCACCTTGACCTACTTCTAAAGGAAATAAACAATTTTAAGACAAGAAAATGGACAAAAACGTTTTCACCTAGAGGGTTGTAGGGGCCTGGAGCTCACTGCTTGAAAGGGTAGTAGAG
Source organism: Cetorhinus maximus (assembly GCF_964194155.1). Lineage (NCBI taxonomy): Eukaryota > Metazoa > Chordata > Chondrichthyes > Lamniformes > Cetorhinidae > Cetorhinus > Cetorhinus maximus. The sequence continues at coordinate 84,025,873 of NC_135888.1, read as the reverse complement.
GCAGAAATCCTCAACTCATTTGAAAGGTATCTGGATATGCACCTGAAGTCCTGTAACCTGCAGGGCTACGGACCAAATGCTGGAAAGTGGGATTAGGCTGGGTGGCTTGTTTTTTGGCTGGCGCTGACATGATGAGCCAAGGGACCTCTTTCTGTACTGTAAACTTTCTATGATCCTATGAATAGAAAATCATGTTGAACTTGCTGGATAACTGTTCATTCTCTTTTGTTTAGGAACTTCTAGTTCAGAAACCACAACACTTTATTTATTATTGTGTATGGTGCTGCCAAATGTTCATTAGAATGGCTATAATATGAACATCATTTTTACGTCAAATAGTTCCACATCACACAAGCGAGTAAATGTACTCTAAAGTTCTGTCATATCTATTGAACCATGATGTAGAAATTAATCCGTACCTGGTTTAAAATGCAAAACCAGAAATGCATCTTCAATGCACGTCTGAATTGGGAGGTTTGAGGCTGATTCAAAAGTAGGCATCGAGTCTCAATAATATCTGGGTGAGCTGTCAACACCACTGAGCCTCCACAGGCAGCTCGCCTGTTTGAAGTAAATGAATTTCAGGGGCAGAGGCCCAATGGTAAGTTCCAGGAAATGAATGGAGGTGCAAAACAAGGAGTGGAGGGGCAGTCAAGATAATATGGAGTTTTCCAGAGGGGATTTAAAATAGGCATTTGTTATTTGCATACATGGTTTAAGTGGCCACGAGACCACTAGTTCCAAAAATAGTTTTATAGGTGCAACAAGGTCCAATTTCTACTCCATGCTCTTAAATTTCAAATCAAAAGAACTTTCCAACTGTATGAATATTTTTTTTTCCACAGACCACATCACTGCTCTTTGGAGCCTTACAGACTGAGTCTATTCATGTAAGGCTGAGATTAGCCAAGTTATCCAGAGTTTCATGTTGAACATCCACTTTGACTTGTAACTAGGTGGAGAATGTACAAACTCATTTCGGATAAAAAGAAAATTAGTTTGCGTTATATAGTGCTTTTCATGTCCTCAAATACCAAAGTGCATCATTACCAAAGAATTGTCATTTGGAATTTGGGCACCTATATTAGTTGAAAATTAGTCAGTTAGTTTGCACAGTGATGTTTCACAGTTAGCAAAATGAAATAAATAATCGTTTAATGTTGGTTGACAGATTTATGTTGCACAGGAAACAAGGAAAACTCTTTCTCTTTGTAACAACATGGAATCTTTTAGACCACCCGAACAGGCTGGCAGAACCTAAGTTTTAGATCTCATCAGAATGACACTTGTCTAACAAGACCACAGCTCCCAATGCGTCACTGAACTGTCAGTCTTAGTGGAGAACTTTTCCCATGGCGGTGGGGGGCTGGGTGGGAGTGGGTGCCAATTAAGGCCTGCCCAGCGTAATGCACAGCAGGTAGCGCTCAGCACTACCTGTGCAGGTGGGGGGAGGAGGAAGGGCCAGGGCCTGCACTCTATCGTGCATGCAAGCAAAAGAGCACAGCAATCTCCCTGAGGCACAGAGCTAGCTGCCTCAGGGAAATTAAGTTGATAATAAAATTTTTTAATAAATAAAGTAAAAAATTATTTAAACATGTCCCCCCTCCATGTGACAGTGTCACATGAGCTGGGACATGTATGTGAAATTTGCAAAATTTATTTAATTAAACTTTCAGGAAACTTCATCCCACCCATGGATGGGGCTTCCTGAAAAACGCGAAGGTCGCTTGGGCTCTTCACCTGCCCGCCAATCTTAAGGTTGGACGGGCAGCGTTGTTAACAACTTTAATGCCTTTTTAATGGCCTTAATAGACCGTTGACAGATCGGCGGGTGCACAGTCACCCCCAGCGCGCGCCCGCTAAATGAAATATCGAAATGACGCGCAATGATGTTGGGACACACGCCCGACGTCATCACGCGTCATTTTACGTGACGGCATGTCGGGCCCGCCCCCGCTCACCGACGGCAATATTCTGCCCTTAGGCTACATGCTCAAGCCCTGAATTTGGGTTTGAGTTCACAGTTCTGTAACTCAGAAAGCAAGACTTGAGCTGGGAGTCCCAGGTGTGACAAAAAAGCATGTTAAGCCTTCGTTGTGTCACTCAGTCTTTCCTCCTCATGAAGGACTGATCTTTATCAATTGACTAAATGTGAAAAAACAAATGACAAGATCAATCCGTTAGGACTCTTTTAAAAATCCACAACAAATGTTTCCTCAGAGTTCAACATTTGCTTCTTGAAGTTATTGTATCTACATGCTAACATCTGTAAGAAAATTACACACATTAACCATGTTTCAGTAGCAGATCTTGCATACATGTATGTTGGAGCCACACTGATAATTTTCATAACAGCAAGCGCATATGAACTTTTCTGAGTGCACTTGCCTCAATGATTAAAATTGTTCTGTTTTTAATGCAATTTTAACATTGTAGAAAAATTAAATTCCTGTATCATTAGACTGTTTAAAGATGTCTATGTGAACCTTTTAAAAATCTTTTTATGAAAGCTGCATCACAAGAAGCAATGCAGGAGAGGTTTCGATTAGATGACTATGACGAAGAGGATAATTTAACGGAAAACTTGTAAGTAAAAAATAAAATGGTTGTAAAAATTGTTTTGTTACTGACAAACAGTAATTCATAGTCCAAGTACTTCATTCACAAATATCTCAATGCAAAGAATAAAGGGTAATATTAATACAGTTTTGATCCACTAGATTCTTGTTCAATAAAGGCTAGTTTATGTTATCGTTTATTAATATCTAGAGAGTTGTAAGCAAGGAGATGACTGAAGAAGTTCTCATCTATGTTTGTGACTGTAACACATGGGGGAGAATTTTCTCCCCGTCGGGTGGGCCGGTTGGGAGCGTGCGCGGAGCTGATCGGCTGCGTGCCGCCATTTTACGTGGGCAGGCCAATTAAAGCCCGCCCAGCATGACATGCGCCTGGTAGCGCTCATTGCTACCCGTGGGGGAGGAGGGGAAGAGGGAGAGTCGGAGCCTGCGCTCTTTTGCGCATGCACACGAAAGAGCACAGAAATCTCCCTGAGGCACAGAGCTGCCTCAGGAAGGTGAAGTTGAATTTGAAACTTCACAATAAAAAACAAATCATTTACACATGTCCCCTCATGTGACAGTGTCACATGAGCTGGGACATATTTATCAAATGTTTAATAAATATTTATTAATTTAATAAACCCTTCATGAAACCTCATCCCGCCCGTGGATGAGGTTTCATGAAAAATGCAAAGGCCACCTGGGCTCTTCTCCTGCACGCCAACCTTAAGGTTGGACAGGCAGCCCTGTCAAATTGGTTGATTAGTTTAGTAATGGCCTTAATAGGCCTTTGATAGTTTGGCGGGCGCGCAGCTGACTCTGGTGCGTGCCTGCCGAACAAAAGATTGGAATGATGCGCGGTGAAGTCAGGACGTACACCCGACGTCACCGCACGACATTTTGTGCATCAGCATGCAGGGCCCACCCCCACACAGCAAACAGAAAACCCTGGCCATGGAATAAAAAAGCTTTCAACGCTGATCAGACAATTAACCACGCTCTGATTGAGTTGAAGCTGTATTGTCTCATTGATTTCACAGATTTATTTCCATTTGACGCATGGTTTGTTTTTATTCATTCATGGGATGTGGGCATCACTCGCTAGGCAGCATTTATTGCCCATCCCTAGTTGCTCTTGGACAGTCAAGTGTACAGTATTCCATCACACTCCTGACTTGTGCCTTGTAGATGGAGGACAGGCTTTGGAGAATCAGGAGGTGAGTTACTCGCCACAGGATTCCTAGCCTCTGACCTGCTTTTGTAGCGACAGTATTTATATGGCTAGTCTAGTTCAGTTTCTGGTGGTGAGCTGCCTTCTGGAACCGCTGCAGTCCATGTGGTGTACGTACACCCACAGTGCTGTCAGGAAGGGAGTTGCAGGATTTTGACTTAGCAACAATGGAGGAACGGTAATATATTTCCAATTCAGGATGGTGAATGGCTTGGAGGGGAACTTCCAGGTGGTGATCTTCCCAAGTGTCTGTTGCCCTTGTCCTTCTAGATGGTAGCGGTCATGGGTTTGGAATGTGCTGTCTAAGGAGCCTTGGCAAGTCCTTGCAGTGCATCTTGTAGAAGGTACACACTGCTGCTACTGTACGTTGGTTGTGGAGGGAGTAAATGTTTGTGGATGAGGTGCCAATCAAGAAGGCTGCTTTGTCCTGGATGGTGTCAAGCATCTTGAGTGTTATTGTAGCTGCACTTATCCAGGCAAGTGGACAGTATTCCATCACACTCCTGACTTGTGTCTTGTAGATGGAGGTCAGGCTTTGGGGAATCAGGAGCTGAGTTACTTGCCGCAGGTTTCCTAGTCTCTGACCTGCTCTTGTAGCCACAGTACTTATATGGCTAGTCCAGTTCAGTTTCTGGTTAATGGTAGCCCCCAAGAATGTTGATAGTGGGGGATTTAACGATGGTAATGCCATTGAATGTCAAGGGGTGATGGTTAGATTCTCTTTTAATATTGATTCTGCAATCTGGACAAATTGACAGCAAGGTTGACATTTATTCCACATTCCTGGTGGTCCTGAGGAGGTGGTAGTAGGCTTCGTTCTGGAACCACTTCAGTCTTTGTAGTGAATCTGTTCCCATAATGCTGGTAAATAGTGAGTTCAGGATTTTGAACCAGTGACAATGACAAATGGTGAAATAGATCCAAGTCAGAAATCGGTGTGACTTAAAAAGGAACTTACAGGAGTTACTATTTCCATGCATCTGCTGCTCCTGTTCTTCTGTGTGGTGGAATTCATAGGTTTGGGAGTTGTTGCCTAAAAAGCCTTGGAAAATTTTGTGGATAAAACACGCTGCAGCCACAATTTGTCAGCGGTGGATGAGGTGGACTTTTAAACTGGTGGGTGAGATGCCAATCAAATGGACTGCTTTATTGTGTATAGTGTCGGGCTTCTTGACGGTAGTCGCAGTTATACCCATCAAAACAAGTGGAGCGTATTCCGTAATTGTGCCTTATAGATACTGGAGAGACTTTGGAGAGATGGGGGAGTGAGCCACTCAATGCAGAATATGAAACTTCCCTGTTAAGAAAATGAGTTAATGTAACTAGGATTTCATAGTAGAAATAATTTAGTAAATGTGCAGTTTGTGACTATAGATCTTCACCTTAGGGCTCCAGGCAGTCTCAGAATAGAATCCAAGTGGAATGAGGAAGGAAAGTGGTATGAATATGCTGAACTTGTAATGCACTAGGAAACCAAAGAAATAATGTGAACACATGGAGAATATGCCACTTTATTTTGTACAAGTAATGCATTCATTTGCACACTTGCTTAAAATATTTAGGCTGGGTTTTTCCTCAATGTCATTTTGCCCAATTTTTAAACAGTATTTGCAGTTGGGGCAAAGATCTGTTATAATGAATTTCTACCCATTTCCCATTGTCATTTCTAGTTGACAATGAAAGAAACTGCCCATAAATGGGCAGGCTCAATCAATGAGACAATAATGGTGTGATGATACAATGCAATCCATTTTAAATCACTGCTTCAATTTCCCAATCATTTTGTCAACCATACAAAATGCATTTTACAGGTTGCTGGGCACCAGGGAAGAGATAGAAGTGAATTTAAAGAACTCAACAAATATTTTTTAAGGATTTGTAAAAATCTTGATTGTAAATTTCTTGTTTTTTGCTGTTGGTAACTGCTTTAACACCTATAAAAACGGCTTTTGTTCTAGGTCTACCATTTTCCAAACTCCTCCCCATTGCATAGATGGTATAGTGGGTTTCCCATTGGGAATTCCCTGTATTTTAGTTTTATTTGGAAGGAAGAGTTAGATGCAGCAAACACACACTGGTATTCCATACTAGAATATACAGATTGAGATGCTTTTACGTTCAGTTATCCAGGAGCAGTGCCTCTGGAGGCTGCAGTTTACAAAAAGGTCATTAACACATACTGCAGCCCAACCCACAGCTTACCCTCACCACATGCACCTCACTTCCACTGTCCCGGCACTTTTATGCCACATCACAAATGGTAGTAGGTCACCTATTCACAGGTGCATTAATCAAGGGAGGAATTTGATGCCCTCCCCCATGGCCAATTTGGTTTAATTGGGTTGGAGAGTGGCATGTGGGGCCCCTTCACCTTCCTACCATTGTCTCAATTAATGCCCACTTAAGGACCTCACCCCACTGCTGCTGGCATTCACCCAGTGGCAGGTGGGGGACGCGCCATGCGTGAAGCATGAAAAGCAAGCCCTGTTGGTGTTGCTTCCGGGCTTCCGGGGATTGGGGGGTGGGGGGTTGGGGGGGGTGGCGGCTGGATTGTCCCTTGTTCAAAGGCACTCAGTTCCTGATCAAGGGATTCAGCATAGGGAAGGAGAGGGTCCACTGACTGGCCAGCAGCTATTGGAAGGTGGGGCTTGTGCCCCCCAAGGCCCTTGATCTCGGGGAAGGCCCTCTGCTACCCATTTAAGTGCCTGACTGACAATAACTATAGCGGGCCTTTCAGAAAAAGAGTGACATGATCTCTCACCTGTTCTCTAGCCAGTGGGTGAGACCCCCATCGCCTACACTAGATTCTGCCCCAAATCATTGATACATGCTTCAGTAACTTAGTTTTTACATTTTTCCATGCATAACCAGCAACAACATGCCAGGGCAGAGCAGGTATTCTCAGGGATGAAGTGGTCACTAACTGTACCCACATGCCCCCTTGATCAACTATGTCATGTTCTTATAACAATATAAGTCCTTGAGCTTATTTGCTGTAAAGGACACAAGGTACCTATCACTCATAAGGGATCGGGTCAACGCATTGTAGGTTCTTTTATTAAGACCAGGCCTATGAGGACAGTCTTACATTGTTGTAAAGCTTGGAGGCATTAGGAGCTGTCTTCTGCTGCTTAGCAAAAAAGTGAAACTAAATTTGGAACACACAATAAATACATCATTTCCCTTCTAGTAATGTATACAGATACGTGACCACCCTCTTAAAAGTATACTGCATCAAAATACATGACCTAAGTCAACAGGAAAGGATATTGCATTATCAATCTGCTGTAACATTTATGATCATAAGAAAAAGACATGATAAACACACAGCTGACATATCTCCCATACCTTCCCATCTGAAACAACCTCGACAGCCTTCCTCCCAGGACGTGCCGTGCTTCCTCCACATGTAGAGCTAGAGATGACATGCAGTAAGATTCTGGGGTCAACATTCAGCCCATATTGGATGTTATGAAAGGGGCACACAATTAACTGAATGCCATGTAAGACTTTTTATAGGGTGAAGGTGAGTAAGGATGTAAATGAAGGTGAAATCCAGGTGAATTCTAAATGTCATCGCACAATCCCAGAGTCATTGATAATAAACATTTAAACTGCCGGGGGGAGCTGAATTAGTCGTATTGGCACTGATTGCCCTGGCTACTTCCTTCTATTTGTCTTCTGTTGCTTTTCTTGTGGCCTTTGCTCCAATGGTCTATTCCAGCGAATCCTTACTCCTGAGCAACTCCTGCCGGAGCAGTATTTCAACATCATCTGTGCCTTACATTGTTAGATGATTTTGGTTCATCCAACACAAGGTTTGTATTGTGGCCCTGTTAAATTGTTGCAGCTTTTTATAAGCTGCAGGAATCATATTAGTTCCCATCTCTAAAATGGTCATCTCCCAAGGACAGGCAGTGCCAACACCAGGAGCTTGCGTGTGTTATGCAAATGTCATTATAGATACTATGGTTGTGCCAAGACTCATACCATTGGGCAGGTGAAAGCCCCACCACATTGCTGGTGAAGATTACATGCAAAAACAGTAAAACCAGGCTTTATGACAAACACTATTTAATTAATTATTGCAAATGTCAGGTTCCTTTTCCAAAAAAAAATAAGGTTCAATCGGTTCATCATCTGTTAAAGTTAGCTTTCATTAAAACAAGAAAAATGCTTAGATAATTACTTAGATAAAAGCAATCATTATTTAAATACTTAATTTTAACTACAAATTGTTTTTTATTTTTAAACACAGGAGAGGTGAAGACAGTGAATCAACCATCTCCACTACAGATAACCTTTTGTATTATGCAGGTATTCTTGAAAAGCTGAATAGTTCAATGTTCCATTTGAGTTCCCAGTGAAATCAAGTTACAAATGTATATCCAAAAGAGAAATGTAAACTATAGTTTATTCAGGTTCCGATGGATTCACATCAACAAAGTGCCTCCTCTTGTGAGGGTGACGCTCATTCTCATGGCTGAGTGTAGACAATCAACACTCTGTGAAGCCAAATCCTACGCGGTAGGTGTGAGACACAACAGGCAGAGGAAGGTTATGTCTGTCTTTCCAGTTTTGCGGTGGAAAATCACCCGAGCTACTTGCAACTTCCCCTTGCTGATGCAGCTAAAATTGGGAATCAAAAATGTGTGAACTCCTGGTTGCAAACTCATATTCCACCACTCAAACAGGATAAGGCCACAATTTTATGCTGGTTGTGTGGCCGTGCGCCTAACCCAACAGTGTGTGAAGTCATGCGAGAAGTCGTCAGGTGTGCGTCCCAACGTTATCGCACACTCATGCGATATTTTGCTCGGTGGGCGCGCACAGCAGTTGGAAGCGCGCCTACTGACAATTAAGCGGGCAATTAAACCTATTAAGGAAGCAATTGAGATCGATTTTACATGGCCCGTCCACTTTTGTGGTTGGCTGACAGGCCAATCGGCCAGGTGGCCCTTACATTTTCACTGAAACCTCGATCCAGGGCGGGATGAAATGTCCGGGGTGAAATATAGTAAAATCTGATATCTGAGGACTAATGTTTTTCAGTTCTGCTGTCAGGTGCTTGAATGTGCTGCATAGACACAGTTTGGTGCATTTTTTTCTTGTCATTTAACCTGAACAGGTCTGCAGCTCCCTGAGGCAGCTCCACAGCAGCTGTCTGCCTTCAGGGAGCTCGCTAGAAACGCCCACCAGCACCCTCACTTTTGTCAACGCCTGCCTCTTCCTGCCCCCCTCGGCAGCACTGAGGCTTTCTCAGCGCGTGTTTCACGCTAGCTCGCCATTAATTGGCCAACCAGCATGAAATTACGTTCGGGGGCTGATCGCGGGTGGAAACGCATTTTGCATCCGCTTCTGGGCCCGCTGGTCGCGCGCACCCAACAAACGTAAGATTCAGGCCCATGTTCCTGAGGTACCTTAGCAGTGTTGGGGAAAGTGTCTGTGAGACTGTCGGATTGTTGTAAAACCCAATATCCTTCAGTGTTTTCACAAGGTCAGAAAAACCTGACTGCTTAGTACTGGAAAGAAATGACCAACAGGCGACGATAGGGAGATATTAAAATAGTAACAGTACAGAAATCATTCTTGTGCAAACTCTACCTAAAGTTAAACTGCGGCCATCAGGCAAGCTGAACTTAACAACAGGCAAATGTATGTCACTGTCAGGAAGTTCTTCATGCAAAGAGTAGCGTGGAGTTCCGAGCAAGTTCATGGCTACAAAAACCTTGGAGTTGGTTAAGAAGCAATTGGCTGTGCGAATAGAGGGACTACATACTCTTTCTGCATTTTGAACTAAGATGGCCCAAATACCTTTTCTCATCAAAGCTACCCTATGATTTAACTCCTTTTGTCTCAAATGCCATGCACAAAAAGCATTGGCGATACATTCTATTCAATATATAATCATTGATATTATATATTTAATACTATAGATTCAAACAGAAATATTATTACATTGTGATATGACTTAAGATCAGTGTTGTTGATGATTCAGACTGTGATATTGTTGTGTCAAATTAGGCTAGACTGATCTCACATACACAGTCATGAAAATCACTCTGTGATATTTGCATTGATATTTTCCTTCCAGCAATTCCACAGTTAACCTTTATTCCACCCCATTAAACAATCCAATATTTTGTGATGGAATTATTAGCTGTTACTGCACAGACACAGGCCATTCGTTCCATCAGGCCTGAACCAGTGGGCAGGACTTCCCCGTAGGCTTCGGGAGCCCGACGTTGGGGGTCCCGAGCCCACATTTGCCAGAAGCCAGGCCAGCCGAGCTAGTTTCTTGGAGGTCGCCTCTTAATTGATCACCTTCTGCGCTTGCTGTCCTATTAAGAATGGCAAGCGGGCCCCCGATGCTGCCAGCCCAATCAGAGGGCCGGCAGTTCTACAGCTTCGGCAGCCTCAGCGGGAGAGGTGGACACTGCTAATGGAGTTAGGACGACGAAGGGGGCCTCAAAATGGAAGCACCTCAGAAGCACAAGTTTAAATTAAAAGTTCATAGGGGCCAATCAGGCAGGCCCCTCTAATCGGAGGGGCAACCCCTCTAGTGGCAACCTTTGGGCTTGCAGGTGGGCCTTTTGCTGCCAGTTTACGTTATCCCAAATCCACAACCACTTCCCCCACATGCCTCCCTCTGTCTCCTTGCGGAAATGGAGCCTCCGGTTCCGATGGCCGCCCAGTCTGCCATGGGGAGGCCACCTCCAAGGAGATGGCAGCCTCTGTACATGGCAGAGGCGCTGCACCGCCGCTGACAAATTGTCCGCAAGCCCTCTAAATCACTCCTCATTGTGGCCTCACATAGACAAATTGGCTGACGGCCTCTGTTCAGCAGGCAGACGATCCATTTCCAAGTCCGTCCAAGGAAACTTCCCCAGGGGCAAGAATGCTTCAGGGAGGCTGTGCCGACATGGCTCCCATCTATTTTCCTGGCACCGCCCCCTTTGCCTCCACGCCCGCCGCCACATGGCCGGGAAAATTTAAGCCCAACCTTTTTATCCCCATGGACCGCTTTGTCCAGAACCATTCTCTTGTCTGCTTGCTACAGGAAGCAGAATAAATAAATACAAATTAGATTTTTCCTCTTTGGCTCTATGTTCAATTCAACCATGAGCTAAGTTCCCCATTTATTGTATTCATTCTTTCTTTTAGTGCATATTTGAACAACGTTTTGAGCTATAAATATAAAAGTTAAACTCTCTTTTCCACTTCTAGCAGCCTCAGTCCTTTTAATTTTGTTTGCTTCACATTTTGCTGTAAATGCATGGTTCCACTAACAGTTGATGATACTCCTCCATAAGTGTTTACAACTTCCTGTGTTAGCTTTTAAATTTCCTAGTTTTTTTTTAAATTTCAAAGTATGCAAGTATAAATAAAGAAAATCCCTAATATTTTCAAATTGAAGTCTCGTGGTAGGGAATGCAATGATTTTTTTGTTTTACGCAATTAAGTATTTTATTGGTCATGCAATTTACTGGACTTTTCTAAAATGCATAGAATAGTTTTCACCTGGCCTGTGGAAGCCTTAGTTCAGCCACTTTCTTTGTTCCACAAATTATTACTTTTTCCTAGATGAGCAAGTTTTCCTCATATTTTGATTTGAAAAGAAAGAGAAAGCCGGCAGATTGCAAGATATCAGGTTTGGTGCATTCTAAAGTACCTAAAGTTGAATGCCTTGACCTGCATTGTAGAATTTGATAGGGGTAACTACAGTGCAGACAAACTAGGCAGAGTTCTCGCTGTTTTTCAAAAAAAAATACTGAACATAACTGCAAAGTTTTTCCTGTTGCATTGTTAAGCTTCACCTTGTATTGGAAAAAAATGTTTATACAACTGCTTCAATGTTGAACTTTTTCTCATTAAAGCAGAGTTTGAAGAGGAAGGAGGCGAAATGCCTTATGTGATGGAAGATTCACTAGATGAAGAGTACCTGGATGTTTTGTTTATGAGAAAGCGAAGAGACAGCTTCACTACAAAATCTGTATAATTAGTAAGATAATAGCAGGCATTGCGGAATCACAAAGACTAATGTCCAATTAAAAAAAAACCTCAGCTGTTTTATTTCTCATGCAGCTGCAGGGCATTTATTAGATATAAACATTTCTTTTCAACTGCTTGCACACATGGATTGTTACTCCAGGGTCAGGTTCTATGAATTATTAGCTCCAGTGTTCAGGAAAATGTTTCACCTGTGCAGTTTTTACAAGATGCTTCCTAATGTCTCTCCTGTAACTTGTTTCTTAATTTAATAAAACTCTGCTGGTGGTTATGTGCTGTAGCATGTGACTGACAATATTTTGAACTGCAACTGCTGCCGGAAAATTCTAGACTGTAGCCGATTTAACCAAGTTATCTGCTTAGCTACCTGGACTGGAGGTGTACTGTTAATCTTCTCACAATGTCCACTGTGAACAATTTGCGAGGCTTATTCCTCATATTGATTGAGTTGCTCCCACTCCTCAAAAGCAATTGCCAAAATGTTGCCTTTGTTTCTTTATTTGTTCCTGTGATGTGAGGGTAAGTCCAGCATTTATTGTCCATCACTAATTGCCCTTGAGAAGATGGTGGTGAGTCTGCTCTTCTTATTGATAAGAATCTATTTTGTTTTAAGGTTTATGTTACTATCATTCTTACTTGGCGGTTGTGAATGAAACGCATCAAGTAATCATATCTCACTTCCTCCAACTAGATAATACTCCCTGCACACAGTCACTGTGACTATTTTAAAAGCAGCTCACTTGGGTGCATTTTAGAAGTCACCACTAGAGGCCAGCACAGCCCATTAGTCAGGTTTCATGTCAAGCACTAGGTTCACTTGCATCCCTGTGTAGCCGACAAAATGGAGGATATAAAGTGAGCACTACAGTAGTCATCTCACACCTTGCATTCTTTTTAATTTTATGGCCTACCATGAGTTTTATATATATAATATAGATTTGCCAAATATGTATCTAATGGCTCATTATCTTCTTTGGCCTAAGTAATTATGGTAGTTCCTTTATCTGGAGGTAATGTTTTCATTTTAGGGAGTGGGGAGCAAGTTTTGTGTTGAAGCCCAGGAGTGCTAGTGCTGGGTATGTAACACTTGTGCGCTTAGCACTCATTGTAAAGTAAATCTTCAATTATTCTATGCATCCATGCATCAGAACCCTAATCTTGTAGAGAAGATGCCACTATGACATTCATTCTTTGTCTAGAGGTTAAGTCCACTTAGCATTAACTATCACTGATTTGAAAATGAGGCAGAGTTTTGTTTACAATAGATTGCCTCTCACTTTGTGCATCACACGCATTTCTGGCATTGTTGGGGACAGGAATTTCCTGTCAGCCCTCTAGCTGTACAAGAGGAGTTAATTTGAATACTTAGTGAAGTTAACTTGAACTTATACAAAGCTCTGCTGCCTGGGTCCTAACTTACATTAAGTTCTGTTCACAAATTACCTCTCTCTTCACTGATTTACATTGGCTCAGCAACATTTCAACTTTAAAATTCTCACTCTTGTTTGAAATCCATCCATGACCTTGCGCTCTTCCTGTCTCTGTAACTTCCTCCAGTCCTGCAACACCTCTGATCTCTGTGCTCCTCCAACTTGTGCATCCCTGATTTGCAACACTCCCCTATTGCTGGTCGTGTTGTCCAGGCCCTAATCTCTGGAATTTCCTCCATAGACCTGTTTATCTCTCTCTCTCCTTTCCTTTAATATGCTTCTTAAAACCCCCCAAGCTTCTGGCCTGCCCATGACAACTCCATCTGTACTTCCTATTACTTCATATATCATACCTCTTTTCAATCATCTTTTGTTTCACCGGTGATCCTTTAACCATGAATTTTACCAACCTGCCAATCAGAGAAGCACACATTGTTAGTGATGTTACTGACGGCAACTGTCTAAAAGCGAGCAAAATAATCCCAGTCCAGGCAGTACAGGCATGGTTTCAGCATGCCAATGGTCTGCCCTCTCACATTTCATGGACAGCCTGACCTTCATGACCATATCTGTGTAGGCTGCACACTGGAGTGGTGCCTCAAATGGAACTCAGTGACCTCCCTTAATCAACAGTGAAAGAGGAACACTTGTGTCAAATCAGTTCCTTCACTGCCGCTGGGTCAAAATCCCTAACAGCACTGTGGGTGTACCTACACCACATGAATTGGAGTGGTTCAAGAAGGCAGCTCACCACCACCTTCTCAAGGGCAACTGGGGATGGGCAATAAATGCTGGCCTCGCCACATCCCATGGATGAATAATAAAAAGAAAAATCAGTTTTGCATTCTGCTTACGCTACTTACTTTGGGCAACCACTTGCCGTGTGTGCTAATGCCAACACCAAAATGGCATCCGGCACATCTCTCACCAACAGTCACCAGAATTTCATTCCCTCTCCAAATTAAATGCCTTGCCAGTGGATAGTTAGAACGGTCTGTTTCTTGACTGTATATAAGTGGTGTGCACCTGGCAGTTGCAGTTCATCCACAACTTGAGGTCAATTGACATTGCTTTCACCTACCTTTAGGAGCGTTGCCACGAGATATCGGGTGCCTGAATAACTAGCTATGCCAAGGCTGGGCATGGGCGGCATAGCCAGTAGGGAGGAGGGAAATGCAGGCAGAACTGGGGAGGGGTGGGGGGAGACTGAATCAGGACTGGGGGTAACACAAGAGGGGAGGGGTGAGATGGAGGCAGGATTGGGAAGGGGAACATGAGAGGGGAGGGGAAAACAGAGGTAGGAGTGGGTGGGGGTGGGGAAATGAGAGGGGAGTGGGGAAACAGGCAGGATTGGGGTGGGAACATAAGAGGGGAGGGGGAAAACAGAGGCAGGACTGGGGGGGAGCATGAGGGGAGGGGGAGACAGAGGCAGGACTTGGGGAGAACACGACGGGGGGAGTGGGGCTATAGAGGCAGGACTGGGGGTGGAAATGAGAGGGCAGGAGGGAGACAGAGGCAGGACAAGGGGGTGGTCAAGGAACAGAGTGGAGTAGTGAAAGACTGTCCTGGGGCATGAGTTATAAGACTGTCTAAGGAGGAGTCAGTGACTGCTCTGGAGCTGTATGGGCCATGTTAGGGGGCTCTGCATGGCATGTCTTGGCCCCATTGTTGGGCAGTGGAAGGGCTCTCTGGGCAGTGATGGTCATGCACAGTATGGCGTCCAGGGTGTGTTATTCACGTAAGGTATTTGGTCCTGTGGGTTCGAGTCAGGGTATTGTGAGAGGCACATTCAGGGGAGGCATCCGGATGCTATGGGCAGGATTTTCTCTTCATCGGGCGGGCACAGCAGGCGGGCCCGGGAGTGGCCATGACCTCAGCCAGCGATCAGGCCCTGACCGCGATTTCAGGCTGGCTGGTCAGCCCGTGTGAAACACATGCTGAGAACCTCAGCACTGCTAGGTGGGGGCGGGAGGAGCGTGAGCATTGAAGTCTGCGCCTATGCAGGGGTGTGCTCACTGAAAGCACCTTGAAGGCACAGAACTGCTTCAGGGAATTGAAGAATTTTACAATGAAAAATAAAGATTTTAAAAGCAAGGGAAACATGTTCCCACATGTGACTCAGTCACATGGACAGGGACATAGTAAAAATGGTGTTTAAAATGTTTTTTTTTAACTACTGTTGGAAACCTCATCCCGCCCATGGATGAGGTTTCCTAAAGAATGTAAAGGCCGCTTGGCCTATTTGCCTACTCGCCAACTGTAAGGTTGGACAGGCAGCGAAAAATACAAATCAATTGCTAGTTAATGGTCTTAACTGGCCTCTTAATTGTCGGTGGGCGTGCTGCCCACTCCGTGCGTGTCCGCTGACCGAGATATTATGTGAGTGCGAGCTGACCTCAGGACACTCGTCCAATGTCATCGCGCACTATTTTACTCCTGATCGGGTCAGGCGCACGCCCGCACATGGGACATAAAGTTCTGCCCTGTAAGTCGGTAGCTGAAAAGTCTCATGGGGTTTCCCAGAGAGTAAAGATGCGTGTGGCCTCGAGAAGTGGAGGGGCCAGGTCAACATATGGCAGGGGACATCAACATTAAAGGGTTCAGGGGGGGAGAACAGGAATATCCATATGGACAATGATGGGGTCAAGGTAACAGGAGGAGGCTGGATAGTGATCAGAGGAAGGGGAATTAGGAGGAAGTGAGTATGGAGGAGGATGGAAGGGACTTGGGGGGGTTAAAAGGAGAGGCTGGAAGCTCGCCTCACCACACAAAAGTCAGCAGCGCCATTTTCACATTCAATGAAGAATGATGCAGTTTGAAAAACAAGCTAGAAAAAAATCCCTCATAGATCCTGCCGAGCACTCGGGAGATGTGCCAAAACATTGCTTTCATAGCATTACAGTCTCCAACGATGTACATTCCACAAAGACCAAGTCAATTAATGCACAGTCATGCAACGAATTCTCTATCGAGTTGTGCCTTTACAGAAGCAGCCGTTCAGAAGCCAAGTAAGATCCTAACAGATAAGTTGACGGCTTGATCAGGATGAGAACACACCTCTGACAGCACACACCTCATTCCTGTCTATCAGATATTTCAAATGTCACCAAGTGAAACCAACTTCCATCGCTCAGCATCATGCATGGGGAGAGTGGGAACTAATAAAGGAATAATGTTCAGCCTTAAGTGCAGAGATGAAAACACACTGCAGGAAGAGGTTAAAGGTTATACTGCTTGATAGCGAATACTACTTTTCCCAATTTCTCACTGTCATAAAACAAACATCATTGCAAAATACACTTGGGAGAAAAGATTCTGACATTCACAATAAATACTTGTTACGTCCACAAACTACAGACTTCAGTGTTGCTCACTAACCTTGATGAGCAATTCTCCCGAAGCCAAATAAAGTCTGCCTGAGATCCAAGGGTCACATGTATTGTCCAGCCAGCATTTTCATATATGATGTGCCTTTGTTAACGTTGTAGATGTGGAACTAAAGGCTAATCCCTGTGGTGAGATTGAGTGAGAGTTAATTCAACTGAGGATCCAGATGGCAGCTAATTGAGGGGGTTACATATTGGGCCCTTGAATGAATGCGGGACCCTGCATCACAACGATTAGCCATTCAATACCTGAGGCTTGGAGGCAGATAAATGCAAAATATATTTACAATAATGAGGAATATATAAAGTGATTGAACACCCGTGCCACCATTGTGCATTCAAAACTTCTTAATTTTTCTAAGTCTACCACTACGTCTAGGTGCTGCCCCGAAATGTGCAGCAGCAGTGGAGACAGCCTGCTGACTGCTATGCCCTGTAGTCTGAGTTGACTTTGGCGGGTGTCCTCTGGTAGCCCAAGGACTGGATGGTCCCAGCCTGCTAAGGGCCTCCTGCTCTGGGGCAGGTGTACCCTCCTTGGCCTGATCTGCTGGAGGTGGTGGGTGTTGTAAGGTGGCTGAGTTGCTTATTTGTAATAGAGCTGAACTGCAGACAACTTCTTAAAATATACTCAGCAGCAACTACATGGGCAGAATTTTCCCGGTGGTGTGCGGGGGTGGGCCCCACACATCCGCGCGTAAAGTGACGTGGGGTGACATCGGGTGAGCGTCCCGACGTCACCGCGTGCCATCGCAATATTTCACTGGGCGGGCGCACGATGATGTCTGATGTGTGTTCGCCATTAATTAATGGGCCGCTTAAGGCCCTTGATTCACCAATCGACGCCGATTTTTCAGTGCCCGTGCAATCTTCGGGTCAGCGCACGGGCGCAACGGGCAGGCGGGTAGGACACATTTGTATTAACCTCATCCACGGGCAGGATAAGAGGGCTCACTGGGGTTGCGAGTGTGCACAGTCAAGTATTTATTTTTGAACGTTTTTGAAACTTGCCTGTGTGATCTGCAATACTTCAAAACACATACCAGCTGCTTTTTCTGGATTCTTAACCTTCAGGTCAGCACTCTGCAGTGAGGAATCTTTTCTGGGCCCGCAGGTTTCAGGAAGCCTTCCCTTAGCCTGGGAATGGGAGCTGAACTGTCCACTGGAGGCAGCTCCTCTGAGGAGGCAGGGAAGGTTAGAAGGGGGAGGAGGCCTGGAGTGCACATTCAGCCTCCAGGAGAGCCACCTTTGGGAGTACAGGTGCAGGCACAAGGGGTGCAGGACCAAGAGGCTGTCCAAGGTGGAAGGGGCCGCAGAAGATGCCACTATCCTGCTGCCAGGGTATACAGGCAGCGAAGCAGCTACCTCAATATGTCAGGTGCAGTGTCGAAGGAGGCTCCGACTGTCAAGGGAAACAGTCAACTATATCTGTCAGATGATTGGGCCTGAGATCTCCGCTAACTGTGTGGGTGGACACCCCATGCCAGTGGATCTGAAGGCCACAGCTACCCTCAACTTCTGTGCCTCTGGCTCTTTCCAGGAGTTGGTGGGTGATCTTTGCCATGTCTCCCAATTAGCTGTGCACACTTGTGTCAAGCAGGTTACAGACACTCTGTTCAGGCGTGCATTGACCTTCATCCACTTCCGTTGGGACCAGGCAAGCCAGACACAGCGAGCCAGAGGCTTTGCGGCCATTGCTGGCTTCCCAAGTGTCCAGGGTGCTATAGACTGCACACATGTGGCCATCAAGGCGCCAGCAGGTGAGCCCGGTGCCTTCATCAACGGGAAGGGCTTCCATTCCACAAACGTGCAGATAGTGTGTGATCACAGGATGCTGATTCTACAAGTCTGTGCAAGGTACCCAGGCAGCTCCCACAACTCCTACATCCTTAGACACTCCCAGGTGCCGGGGCTCTTCAGTGCTCCAGCCCGGCTTGATGGATGGCTGCTTGGTGACAAGGGCTATCCCCTCAGAAGGTGGCTCATGACGCCTCTCTGCCATCCAAGAACAGTAGCTGAGTAGCGGTACAATAGGAGCCACGCCTCCCCATGGGCTGTGATGGAGAGAACCATCGGTCTTCTCAAGATGCGCTTCCGATGCCTGGACCGCTCAGGGGGCGCACTCCAGTACCCCCCAGCTTGTGTCTCGGTGATAGTGGTTGCATGCTGCGCACTCCACAATCTTGCACTGGATGATAATGACGTCGACACAGTGGCTGCGGCTGCACACGATGAGTCCAGCAGTGAGTCTAAGGATGAGCACGCACAGGGAAATGCTGAGGGGGTAGATGCTGACCCGGGTATACTCCAGGGAGGCAGGGACACCTGGGAGGCTTTAATCCAATGAACCTTCAGCTAGCACATCACAGACGGACCTCCCAGACAAGCCTGGGCTGTAGGCTCGATACTCGACACCTAAGTGCAAAATCTGCCTGGATAGGAACATTAACTAAGGTCCTTGTTAATAAAGCACTCATTACAGTTTTGGAAAATATATACATGCAGAAGAAAAGAGGCCCCTTCAGCCATGGTGACATATCTGAATTTAATATGTCAGGCAAACCAACTTATTCCAAAAAAAAAGACAATAGTGTTACAAATCAAAACAAATCATAAGGACCTCATCTCGGGCCAACACAAAAGCACCAGTGATAAACCCATGGTGTGCCTAAGGTGCCTATGTTTTCGTTTCCGGGTGCTGCGTCTTGGTGCTGCCCCATCGCTCGGAGTGGCATCTGAGACAGCCTGCTGACTCTGCTGTCCTGTTGGCCTCGATAACCTTGGCAGTTGTCCTCCGGCCTGTGGAGCTTGTGCTGGCCCCGCCTGGGAGGGAGCTGCCAGTTCCACAGCTGGCATCTCCCCAGTCATCACAGAGTCACTGGATGCTACGGTCACTGAGAGAGGGGCGAAGGAGTTGCTGCCCTCATCCAGAGTGCCCAGAGAGGTGCCCGCAGAGATGACAGGCAGCTGCTGCACTGATGTGAGGTCGCTTCGGACCTCCCTGCTCACCGTGGATGGATGGGCACCGAGCTGGGAAACTTAGTGCCCAGACCATCTCCCACACTGGCACTGACCAGCTGAGATCAATGCTGATGTGAGGGCTTGCTGGTCCGAGCACATCCCCAGGAAGCCCTGATTGGTCTCCTGGAGGAGCCTCTCCACAGGAGTTGCCACTTTCTCCATTGAGGATGCTTGGCGCTCGGATATGTAGCTCATTGCTTCGGCGCTCGTCCTCATAGACTCCTCCACCACGGAGACTAAGCCAAGCATAGCCTCATGTATCTCCCCCAGATGCTCCCGCATACCCTGCACTTCCTGCACCTGCTGTGTTGCGGACGACTCCAGAGGCACATCATCAGGCACCGGCTGAGCATGTGGTCTGGTCCACTGCAGTCCTCTGATTGCTGATGCCATGGGCACTCTCTGTCTCTGCCAGCACCTCAAGCGAATGTGAAGTGCCCGTGCCACTGTGCCCCGGGACACTAGCCGATGTTCGAATTCCCACCGAGGTGATAGTATCTGCGCAGGTGCCTGCCTCGCAGTGATGGTGTGATGCTGGTGATACTTCAGGCCCCTCAGGTGTGAGAGGGGGCCTCTGCTGCTCCTCCTCCCGGCCCTGCTCCGCTGATGCTGAAAGGAAGAACAAGGACGGTGGATCAGTTAACGTGGAGACATTGACAAAGTGCATCCCTGTCGCCCGGATCATTATGCGCTCATCCTTCCATAAGCAATGGTCAAGCTATATTGCAAAATTAAATCAATTAACATTCAGCACTGCCATGGCCATTGGGAGAACAATGCTGACCTCACTGTTGGGCATAAATACCTGTCCGTGGCACCCCAGCCTCACCGACACCAGTGGACCTTGGCGTATGGCGCCTCTCCAGATCCAGGGCCTCCTGCTCGAACAGGCTAAGAATGGCGACCTGCGCCTGGCCGGCGCCAGTCCTCACACGCTCTGCCACGTTATGAGCATTCTTCTCCTGAAAATGTGAGACGAGCATTGATTTGTGCAAATTGCACATGGACTCTCTTTGCGCATGGCCCACCCCAACCAGAGATATCAGGGCTCCAGTGCCTCCTCACCCCACTGCTGCCGAACAGTCACACAAAGATGCTAGGCCTGTTCTCCACCACCCACCCCCACTTTGGACACATGCTGCCTACATCACATTAGGCACCACACGGTATATCCTTCCATAGCAAGGAGGCGCAAGCACGTGGAGCGCAGAGCGCAGCAGATGGTTCATTGCCACGCCACCTTGAAGCTCCCCTCCCTGCCTGTCATCACCCTGACTTGGACATGTCCTGGAGTTCAAACACAGCACCTAGGTGCAGCTCCTCCAGGTTGCCCCCAAACCAGTCATGTGGGTTTCAGTGTACCGCATACTGCGGGGGCAAAACACATCTCTTCATCACCCTCTCAGGGTGACCTCGGCATGGGCAATATCTGCTGGCCCACCCAGCATAGGACACATGCTGTCAATGATTCAATGCAGTCATTACACTCAGACTTGTGGGGGAGGCGGAGAGGGAGGAGCAGCAGGGTTGTAAGCTGACCTGTTGGGTTACATGACCAATACCAACACGGTACTCACCCTGCCTGAGTGCAACAAGTCGTTGAAGCGCTTGCGACACTGGGTCCAGGTGCGCTGCACCACGTCGCGGGAGCTCACCGCCTCCGCCACCTCCTCCCAGGCACATTTTGTCATGTGGGGGTCGTCCTCCTCCTGTCTTGTGGAAGCAGTACCTCCCGCCGTGCTGCCACCTCCTCGAGGAGGGCAGCAAGGCAGTCATCCGAGAAACAAGTGGCACACTGGTCCCCCGCCCTACCCTCTGGCCTGGCCTGTCCCCTTACTCTACCCTCCATCCTGGCCAGCTCCGCTGACCTGCTCACCAGAAGCCCTCTGGTGAGCCCTTCCACTTGACATTGTGAGCAGCCTTGCAAAGGCTGCCAGCGCTTCATATGAACAGGTCGCCGGGTCACCATTGGACCCAGCGGACAATGCACTCCTGCAGCCGCCCGCCCACTCCCACTATCCTCAGGAGTCACACATTACTCTGGACGGGCCTTAATTGGCCCACCTGTGTAAAATGGTGGCGTGGACCGTGCCCACCTGCACCCACTCCAGCTCCGCGCCCCCTACCCAGCAGAAAATTCAGCCCCACGTATGCTTTCAACTCCAACTCTATCTCTACTCTGACTGCAGAAGTAGCCAGTTCTACTCTCCTATTGGTTACTACAGATCATGAGATCTCCCCTAACAAGTATTATTCTGAAAGGTACACTACACACTAAATGAAACCATAATTACTACATTCCTCCCCCTTTAACTCGGCTATACATATTGTATTTACATGTACATATTTTTCAAGATGGCATAATATTTAGACTGGGTTAGGAATTTACAAGTTCAGCCTTTCAGGTGGTTTCCTGGTATGTGTGGAGCGTCGCAGCTCCACAACTTCAGATTCTTTGTCAGGAATCTCCTTTTCCAGAGTTGCCTGAGTATCAGGTGCTTCAGTGGGCACTTGCAGTTCTGTATCCTGAACTCTTACAGGAACATCAGACGTGTTAGTCCTGGATTGAGCATCCTCAACAGGAAACGCAGACCAGGTCATGATCACCGGTGGAACCAAATCTTGATGACATGTCTCTCTCTTCCTTAAATGGTCCACATGTTTACGGATGATCCGGCCTTGCACCTCCACATGGTAAGATAGAGGCCCAGTCACTGCACTTATTTCACCCGGTAACCATTTTGGTCCTTTCTTGAAGTTTTTCACATATACCGGCTCTCCCACGGTAAATTTCCTCTCATGACTATGCCAGTCATGTCTAGTTTGTTGGCTTCCCTGACTCCTTTCCGCCTTCCCCTCTAAATTTGGCATTATTAAGCTCAATCTCACCCTGAGGCGGTGTTTCAACAATAATCCCGCAGGTGTGACACCTGTTGTCGTGTGAGGGGTAGTCCTGTAATGAAAAAGAAAGTGTGCTAGTTTGGTTGCCAAGGAATCGACAGTTAGCTTTTCCATGCCTGCCTTGAACATTTGAGCCACCCTTTTGGCCAGTCCATTTGAGGAAGGGAGGTATGGTGCAGTTTTCACATGAGTGATACCTTTGAGGCTGATAAACTGTTGAAACTCAGCATTCGCAAATACCGTGCCATTATCTGAAATGACTACTCCTGGTAGGCTGTAATGGCAAAACTTTGTTGTAGTTTCACAACTGTAGTGCCCAACGTTGGTGACTTCACCTCATATACGTCCAGCCATTTTGAATGGGCATCGACAATGAGCAGAAACATTGTTCCCAGGAAAGGTCCAACATTGTCAATGTGTAACCGCACCCAGGGCCTACCTGGCCACTCCCATGGGTGTAACGGAGCTGTCATTGGCAACTTTTGCAGTTGCTGACGTTGCACACAGTGCTTTACTAAACTCTCTATTTCGCCATCCATTCCTGGTTGTGATTGATAGCTGCGTGCACCAGCTTCATTTGGGAAATTCCTGGAAGGGCACTGTGTAAATCAATTGAAAGTGGCTCCCTTCCCTTTGGATGAACTATCACTCATGCACCTCACAATAGGATGCAATCCTGGCTGGTTATTTCTGAAGTACGGTTTCCTTTTGTCAGATGCGGGCTCCTGTGACCAACCACGTAGCACTTGTTCTCGTACTTGAGATAGGACTGCGTCCTGACTTGTTCAGTCTCTGATCTGTCAAACACATACGGGCAAGGAATTTAAGAAATTTAACAGTAAAACAAGCTCCTGTGGAACTAGGATATGCTCACCATTTTCTTGTAAAGGCAAACTACTAAGGGCATCAGCGTTTGCGATTTGATGGAAAGAGTATTCGTTTGCTGCCAGAATTAAAGCCCTATTAGTATTTCTGTATCTTCTTTCTACGTGCCTTCTTCTTTCTAGTGAAGACTTTAATCTCAACCTTCTTTTTGACTTCACTTTTGGCCAGACCTCTCGCAGGTGCAAGTTCAACATGTCTGAGCCCAGTGACTGAGTTTCCCAAAATTTCATTATCTGTCTGCTTCTTGGAAAATTCTGCGACTTTTGCTTCCAAAGCCTCTTTGGCTTCATTTAGCTGATTCTTCAGCTCTTCCATCTCTTTTTTGTATTTGTTTGCTGCCTCCTGGAAAATTGAGCATTGTTGTGTCTTCTCTGCCAATTCATTCTTCAGTTTGTTCAGAGAGGTGCTGAATTCTTTGTGTTTCTCTTCATAATTTTCCAGAGGTACAAACTTTGACCTGAGGGAATCATGTATTATGTGAAGGTCTTTTAACAAGTTTTTTTTTTCCATGCGAATGTTGCTCACCTCCTCTTGAACTCTGTCATCAAGCAGGGTCTCTGAGTTTCTTCTGCTGTTCTTCCCGGTTTTGGCTTAAGGCAGGCTGCATTTCTTCAGGCTGTTGAGTCCTTTCACACTCCTTTTTCAAAGCAGGCATGCTTCCAGCTTCCTTTGAGAATCTCAGTGGCCAATCAAGGTTGATTTCCCTTAGCTAATTTCACCCTAGAAGGCCTGGTCCTCTGCCTCTCAATACCAACGCTAGTAGCTTTGTCGATTGGCTTCCATAATGGACAGTTACCACGCTTATGCCTTTTACTTGAATGTCTTCATCTGCATGTGTTTTTAGCTTTGAAGCTGTTTGTTCTAAGCTTAATTGATGTCCACCATAATTCAAATATCTGAAGGTATGCTCCCCAATTACAGTAGTGGAAGCTCCCATGTCTACTTCCATTTTAATAGGTTTGCCATTTACTTTCACTGTGACAAATATTGGCTCTGTCTTTCTAACTTTCAGCTTGAACAATGAATAAATGTCAGAATTTGTTATTTCTTCTACATTGTAGATTTCATTGGGCTTCTTCTTTTGTTTTACAAGCCTGTTTGAATCTTTCCCTGACTGCCTCATCATATGTCCATTTTTTGTGACAATAGTAGCAGTCAATTTTTTTTAACTGTCAATCGCTAAAAGGCTGATTGCTTCCACCTCTATTAAAATTATTCTTTGATTTTGCTGCTAAGTTATTTTCCTTTATTCTTCGGCTTGCGGGGGCTATTTCCTGCTTCTCGGCAGAGACTCGCTTTTTCATGCTACTTTCAGCTAAGGTTTCCCACCTGATGTGGAGGATGGCGCCATTTTGTGCACCTGTATTGCTTTTGAATCTCTTACTGCATTTTCCATGGCCAGCGCTATCTCTAGCGCCTTCTTGAAATCCAGATGCACTTCGGACAATAATCTTTTCTGAATAGGGTCTTCTTTTACACCACACACTAAACAATCTCTGAGCATGTCATTCAGAGTCATACCGACCTCACAATGTTCCATTAGCTGCTTCAAATTTGCCACGTAGCGTGCAATTGTCTCACCTGGGGCTTTATTTCATGAATTAAACCTGAACCTCTGCATTGTGATGAAAGTTTGGGTTGAAAGTGACCCTTCACAAGGTCCACCAATTCATCTAAATTCTTCGAACCTGGGGCACTGGGTGCCGTCAAACTTCAAATAAAACCGTAGGGTTTTACTCCCACAAGTACTCATGAGGATCGCTTGCCTCTTCTCTTCCCCTGTAATCTCATTCACTTGAAAAAATAACATGAGGCGTTCTATGTATTGAAACCAATCATCTGTGGCTGGTTCAAAAGTATCAAATCTCCCAAATTATGGCATGTTGAGAGAAGATAACTTCTTCAATTCTAATGAAGCTTGCTACTTACAATCACTGGGTGAGGTATACAGTGCTGGTTTCTTTCTGACTTGGTTTCTTCTGTTCAATCCTGTTTTATCCTCATCACCAGTTTGTTGTGGGGCGGCTGAGTTACTTATTTGTAACAGAGTTGAACTGCAGACAACTTATTAAGTGGAAACATTAAGTTTATTTACGACATACTCAGCAGCAACTGCATGCATGCTTTCAACTCCAACTCTATCTCTACATTGACTGCGGACATAACCTGTGCTACTCTCCTATTGGTTACTCCAGGTCATGTGATCTTCACTAACAAGTATTACTCTTAAAGATACACTGCACACTAAATAAAACCATAATTACTATATTGGGATCTCAGGCAGAAGGGATTTAGAGGGGCAAGATACCATTGGCGTGTCCTGGGTGGATGCCCCTGGGGTGTCTGGTTCGTGTATCTCCTCCTTTTGGGTGCCTGAGAGCACCCCTTCTGACTCCTTGAGGAGAAGGGCACCTGGAGCGAGGTTGAGATGCCCTGTCCTCCTCTCACCGAGCCGCTGCTGGAACGCATCTAAGACTAGAGCCTGATGTTCCCCTGCCCGTCTCTGCATGTGCAACATTTCTCCCAGGGCTGATTCCATAGCCTCATCATTGGACTCAGACTCAGTAGGGGTCTGGTCTCCAGCCATCCTCTGAGTGTCAGAGACCTTGGCTATCACTGCCTCCGCCTGCTGTGGACCTGTGTTGGTGAGGTGATCACCAGATTGTGAACCCGAGCCTATTCTAGAACTAGGTCCCACCGAGGTGCGTGTATCTGCGCTGGTGGAGGGTCTTCATCAGCATCCTCATCTGATCTGGTCTGGGGACTGGGGCTGAGGTTCTTGCTTGATGATGGCCTAAACTTTTTCTTGCAGGTGGCTGGAATAGGGAGAATTGATAATCAGTGATTGACTAGACAGGGTCCAGCATTATAGGTCGCTCACACTCATTGTCTGGATGTGGCTAATGTATACTGGATGGACCCTCACTTGCTTGTTGAGGGAGGCCAATCTTGTCTTCTGCGCAAAAATGATTTCTATCCTTTCCAGCGAGCTCTTCTGCCTGTTCCTCATTGGTGAAGAGTGTTCTCAACTCTTGGGTGCCCCCTGCAGTCTTTATTCTCTCCCTTCTGTTATGGGCAATCTTGTGCTGTATAAAGACAGATGGATTGACTGTGAGCACTATGGATGAAAGAGCAGTTCAGAAGCATGCATATCTGTTGTATGTGCTAAGCATTCTTCAGTAAGGGATTAAGACATCATTTACGCAGGATCTTACATGAGATGATGATCTTAAAGTAGCTGGCAGACATTTAGTGCTGATGCCCCATCTGCTGATAGTGCGTGAAATCCCTGTGGATTGTAATCCTTAGGCTGACTGATGCCCTTATGAGAGTGTGAGCTTGAAGCGAGAAGAAGTTTTACTTACCTTTGTGGAGTGCATCAGATCATTCATTCTTTTCCTGCACTGCAGGGCGGTCCATTTCTGTTGACTATATGCACTGACATCCCTGACGGCCTCCTCCCAAGCCATGGTCAGATGGGAAGACTTCCTGCTCCCATCTCAAGGAAAGAGGACCCACTGCCTTTCCTGCATAGCTTGGAGGAGAATCCCCACGGAGGCCTCATTGAACTGTGGCACGTAGGGCTTGGTTCTTTTGGGCGTCATTGAGAAACAGAATGAAACAGCCCACTGGCCTGCAGTGAGTGAATTCCTGTGTGGGTGCCATTTAAATAAGGCACCATGACCTTTGACCCCAGAAGGTAATGGCAGGGCAGATGAATCCCTGCCCAACCCACCATGAGATACGACAATACCCTCGCTAATGCATAATTAATAAGCTGAAAATCAGAAGATCGCCTGGGTTAATTCCAGCCGTTGCTCAGTGGGAATCACACTGAATTCCCCACCTGCCATCGCATTTAGTCTCCAGAATGGAAAATTCTGCTCAATGGTATCAATCAATGACAACAGCCAGCAGAATGGGCAGGTGAAGTATAATGCAGTCAAGTATGAGGTGATGCATTTTGGCAGAAATGACAGGGGCAGGCAATATAGACTTAATAGCACCGTTCTAAAGGGGAACCTAAGTACTCATGTGCATAGGCCTTTGAAGGTGGTAGGATATGCTGGGAGAGTAGTTAGTAAAGCATATGAAATCTTGGTCTTCATAAATAGAGGCTTTGTGTCCAAAAGCAGGGAAGGAAAGCTGGACCTTTATAAAGCTCTGGTTAGGCCACAACTAGAGCATTGTGTTCAGTTCTAGTTTTTTTTTCCCTATTCATTCATGGGATGTGGGCATTGCTAGCTAGGCCAGCATTTATTGCCCATCTCCAATTGCCCTTGTTTAGAGGGCATTTTAATAGTCAACCACATTGCTGTGGTTCTGGAGCCATAGGCCAGACCAGGTAAGGTCAGCAGATTTCCTTCCCTAAAGGACCTTAGGTGAACCAGATGGGTAGTTACCACACTTTAGGAAGTATGTGAAGGTAGTTGAGAGGGTGCAGTGGAGATTTACCAGAATGGTTCCAAGGACGAGGGAATTCAGCTACAAGGGGAAGGTTGGAACAGCTGTTCTTCTTGGAGCAAAGGAAATTAAGGAGAGATTTGTACAAGATTATGACAGCTTTAGATAAGGTAGGCAAAGAAAAGCAGTTCCCATTAGTTGATGGTACAAGGACTAGGGAACACAGATTTAAGATTTTGTGCAAGAGATACAGGGAGGATGTAAGGAAGAACTTTTTTTACACAACAAGGGTAGTGACAATGGAGACAATGAATGATTCCAAGATGCATTTGGAAAGGCACTTTGTCTGTAGATGACTGGAACTTGGGAAAGGTTCTGGAGATTTTCATTTATATAAAGCTGGACTTGTATCTGAGTGTCTGGGCAACTGTGAGACCATCAGGACATATCTATCCAGACCCACAATAAGAAATTCCGAGGCCTAGGTATGGAATTCCCAATGCACATTTCTTTGTTTGCTGAAGAATTTGCAGGTTGTGCAGAACCCTTGAAGAGCTTAATGAGGAGCTCTGCATGAGAAGAATGCACTTCATCAAAGAGGAAATAGGAGAGAGTCAGCCAAGATAATTTGCCTAGAAAACTTTGCTATGACTGCAAAAGTGACACCACACTTAACTTTCATGCCACTCCAAATTGGGAGAAGCTATGGAAGATCCATGTAGCATCAACCAAAATGCTATCAAACAAACATTCATTAGTTAGCCAACACACTTCTCTGCTGAGAAATGTATCCAATGTGGCCTAATACCAAAGTGATTATGCAGTTTTATGGCTATGCTAGCTGCTCCAAAGTCCAGTGGGTAATAAATGGCATTAATTGAAGGGTCCCACAGTGCAAACGGAAAACTAGCAATGCGTTTAGAAGGTGACTAATCTGTAATTGCCTATTTAACATTCGCTCCAAAGGTGAAAGTTACCTCCATATAGCATCAGACTTCATTGTCCCTACATGATGGTGCAAGCCTTAAATCATCTGCTTAAATAAATTAGCATAAAATTGAAGTGCACAACAAACCATGATATACATAACCATTTTCATTAATAAAAGACACTCAAATTGATACTGCTTCCCAGGGTTTCTGGAAGTGCATGAAATCACACGTGAGCCATCCTTTCCAGTGCTCCGACAGGCAACTCACTGTGCTAAATATTTTCATACGTACCTGCTGCTACCTCATACCAACCTTCTGCTGCAGCCTTCAACTGTTTCAATCTGAAGACTGTGCTCCTAATTCTAAGCCACACAATGCACTTTTTTCATTTACATAGGACTAATGCTACTGAATTACCAATAGATATTTAAATAAGCTGACCCTACAGTTTGCAGTGAGATTGGTGTTGAAGAACATAAGTCCTGGCTGCAGGTGTGGCGTACAACACCAGAGTAAAAATATACTTTTAAACTCTTTTAAAATAGTGTTATTGAAAAGACTATGATGAGCTCATACTCAGCATGCCAAATAATAGGCTTCCGAAGCAGATCCTCTTTTCACAACTGAAGGATGGCATCCGATCTTAAGGGAGACTGAAATAACATCTTAAAGGCACTCTGAAGCTTCACTGAAAATGGGACAAATTGACATTCGTGCAAACCTTGTGTCCCAGCCAGAAGACAGGAAGGAAAATATATATCTACGTCAACCTGGCTTACCCTGAATAGTCATGACTCATACCAGAGGAATTTCTAACCTTCAGAAACTAGCAGGGACCTCGTTATCTTTAACAAGAGGTGCTAATGCTCTCTGTGATTGCTGACAATCAAATTCCAAAGAAATGCACCAACCCCCATTACATTTCTTAGGCAGAGCTCCGGCCAATGGAGTCGGTATGTCTGCAAAGGACAAAAGGGTCCCTGACTCCTCTATTAAACACCTCAAGATTCCAGATCTGGGAAAGTATATCCTTTGTCCAACACCCAGGAGAAGAAGGGGAAGTATGTTACATGACCTACCCCAAGCTGCTAGGACCTGCAATAATTCTGTGTGGAACTGAACACAAGCAGTCTACCATTTTATCATCTAACAAGTCGGAGCAGAAAGAGCTGTCTCCAGGTGAAGTGCTTGGCCCTCATCTACACTGTGAACTACTGGAATATTGGAATTTCTGTATCTGTGCCTTCAAGATTAATTCATCTCTACAGGCCTTCTCCCATCATGGAAGCCCTTGCTTCTGGAAAGCCAGATCATCCTGCAATAGTTTCAGCCTGCTAACCGCTGAAGGAATACACCCACTGGACTTTCAATTCTGGACTCTGGACTCACGTAGCACTATAATATCTATTTTTTATCATGGTCTTGCCCTGTACCCCTTTCTTTCCCTTATACTTCTTTTATTGTATGAGTACAAAAAGGGCCGATGTTGTGAAACCCCTTCCTGTGTTTTGTGTGTGTGTGTAAAATAAACTACCCATCTTATTTTACTTTATTTTGAGTTTGTCTTTGGTATTATTAATAGATGATTGGATAACTTCAAAACTCAAGGGCTAGGGAAAGGGGAAATGAAAAGTAAAAAAAAACACCTTTCTGTTTACGGATGGGTAATGAGAAGAGAAACCAGGCTGTTTAAATTAATACCCCTCCTGTCCATAACACTTGCCATGTGGCATTGCCTCATCCAACAAGCTGCAACACATAAACTCAGAGATAAAAACAAAAAACTGCGGATGCTGGAACACATAAACTCTGTTGCAGAGAAGTGACAGAAGTAGAAGGAGAGAGAACAGAAGCCTGGCTTGAGAACCTCTGTACCTCAGGGCAGCCCTTGTTCTCTTGCACAAAGACCTGTGGTTAAAGGATTGGCTTGCTAACTCATCTGAGGAGACACAAATCCTGAAGCCCGGCTGATGTCGCCTTCATTTTGAGGGACTGATGATGCCGATGACAAAGATAAGCTTTGTCTATGAGAATCTTTAATAGATATGGCACAGCTCAGTGTTACCTTCCCAAAGAAGGTGACAACCTGCAAAATGATTTTAAGCTAATTATCATGCGAAGAAGGCATGAAGAAAAAAAATCTTTAAAAATTGTTTCCCTTCCATATTCTGTTGTTTAAATTCTGTTTTTAAAAATGGGCAAAGGCTAATTTATCAACTTCATGGAATGTGACACTCCTTGCATTGTATAGGCATTTCAGCCAAGCCAACACAAAGGATGAGTTGACAAGACGTCTGCACCACCCAGCTTTGGACAAAGGCAGAGCTATTGTGACTCCTTATCTCCAACATTGTGCTAATGGTTCCACAGTTATCTGCTCAAAATACAATGGGGTTTAAAAAGAGTCCTGAATGGCTCAACCTGAAACCACCTTGTCACATGACCAAGGCTTGAGTTCTTTGAATTGCTCTAATTATACAGTCTTTGGGTCATGTCTTCAGTGGCTGTTTAACCCCAGAAGAGAAAAACAGGAGTCCAGGCTAGCAGCCTGCCTCTGACCTCCATCTCCCTCAAAGACTGATTTCCAGAAGTAATCCTGTATTTCACCTACAAAGTGAAGTAATTCCCAGAATACAAGAAGATTTTGCTACATCTTCAATTGCCTCAACCTGAAACCTAGTTCCTAGAACAAAGACCAGGAATTCGGCCAGACAAAGCCACCTGAAAGAGTCTTCATTGGACATGGACTTAATGGACTCTATGCACATGAATTAATGCCAATACCGTTTGATGTTTTTTGTTTTGTAATTCGCAATTTGTACCTTCTTTCCTTTCCTTTCTCTGACTTCCTACCTTGTAGGCTCAAACGAGTGCAGCTGAGGAACTGAGTGCATGCCTGAGAGTTTGGTGAGTTAGGGAGTTCCATGGTGGAAGCGGGGGAGGGGGAGGAGGAGGTGTTTGTCTTGTTTGCTTTTTGTGCCTTTCTCCCCCGATAGGAATTGTTTTTTGCTCTACCACAGGGGAAGGAGCTAGCTGTTTGGTGAGTATTTGGTAAGTGGTTAAGATCTGTTCTAGTCCTAAAGTTTAAAATATTATACAAACTGATGGCAAAGCTAATGAAATATATAAAAAAACGCAATATAAGTAAGTGAATAATATAATTAAGTGAGTCATTAAAACATATTAAGGATGGCAGGACAGGTGATATGCCAAGGCTGCTGCATGCGGGAGCTCCTGGATGCCAGTATGGTCCAGGCAAACACATCTTCAGTAAGTGTTCGCAGCTCAAGGAGTTTTGGCTCAGAGTCATTGAGCTGGAGGCTGAGCTGCAGACACTGTGACACATCAGGGAGGGGGAAAGTTACCTGGATGCTTTGTACCAGGAGGCAGTCACGCCACTTGGGATAGGGTCTTCTGATTTGGTCCGTGGTCAGGGACAGGAGTGTGTGACTGTGAGTGAGGCAGGTAAGCAGACCTAGAGGACAGCAGTTTCAGGCTCTTCAATAGTCCAATAGGTTTGAGGTTCTCTCAGATCATTTGGTTGGGAGTGGGGACTGAAGGTGAATCAAAAAACTAACCATAGCACCGAGGTACTATGTTGACACAGCCAATGGTAAATGCTGAGATGTTCAAATCCCTTGAAACTTGAAACAACTGCCACAACCAATTTTTGCAACTGGCATGTTTTGAGATGCAAACTTTGAATTTAGTTGTAATAAGACCAAGGAGTCTCAAGAGGATTTTTATAAAACTAAATTAAACATTTATTAATTAAAAGATTGTAAGCACATATATATGTCTACAAATTACTACAATAATAAATTCTAAACATCCCTGAATTAACCTGACTCTCAGTTGCACCTCCATTAAGGCAACAATAAAACACATAGATTTAAACAGACCCCTGGCAAAGCACACTTTAGACAGTCACATTCAAAATTAGTTTCTTTCAGCTCTGGGTCCTTGCAGACAGCAGCTTGAGGTTTACAGGCTAGGGGCTTTAGCTCTTAGAATCATTCTTCCTTTAGCAATAGCCTTCTCTTCCTTTATACATATTTTCCTCTTTGAATGCAAATTCTCACTGTATCAGTAAGGTTTTTTGATCTTTACCCCTTCGAACAGTAAATCCTTTCATAACACAAATTTTATTAGTAAGCTTTGGAAATAAGTCAACACATTGTTTGGCTTCTTCTGGCTAGGTGTAATATTTCACCCATTCTTTTGAACGGTTTATTTAAAAAATGCAAATTGTCTCTGGTACACTTCAATTTTTAACTTCCCTTACCATTTCAAACCTACTTCTCTTCTATACATCAAAAGCTGTAGACCAGAGAGCTTTAATCCAATTAAGACACACATAGACACAGGCACCACTAGAACTCTATTTTAAAATAATTTCCAATAACATTATAGACATTATTATATTTTCTTGACAGATACAGGAAATCATTCAAGTTGGGGGAGCAAAAAGGAATGTTGTGGTAGTAGTAGATAGTATTGTAGGAGGATTGACACTGTTCTCTGCAGCAAACAGCATGAGCTCAGATGGCTGTGTTGCCTGCCCAGTGCCAGGATTTGGGACATTTGCTCATGGTTGCACAGGAACCTGCAGTGGGAGGGAGAGGATCCAATTAGCCCATGTAGGTACCAGCGATATAGGTAGAACTATGAAAGAGGTGCTGCATAGGCAGTATGAGAAGCTAGGCATTAAATTAAAAAGCAGAACCACAAAGGTAATAATCTCTGGATTATTATCTGAACCACGTGCAAATTGGACCAGAGTACATAAAATTAGAGAGATGAGTACGTAGCTCAAGAACTGGTGTGGGAGGAGTGGGTTCTGGTTTGTAGGGTACTGGCACCAGTACTGGGTAAAATGGGGTCTGTACCGTTCAGACGGTCTACACCTGAACCATGCTGGGACCAGTGTTCTTGATAATTGCATAACTAGGGAGGTAGGGCGGGTTTTATACTAAATAGTGGGGGCAAGGAATCAAATGTGGGCAAATGTGCTTTATCAAAGAGTAGAGGTAAGGCGTGAGAAAGGTATTAATATGAAAAATGATAAACAGACCATGGCACAAAGTGACAGAGAGTACAAGTCTAAGAGTAAACCAACAGATAAGGATGGATGTTACAAAAATAATAAAAGGACAAAAATTAATTCCCTGTATCTGAATGCACATAGTATTCAAAACAAAACAAATGAACTGATAGCGCAAATAGAGTTTAATAAGTATGATCCAATAGTTAATACAGAGACATAGCTGCAGGATGACATAGGGACCTGAACATTGATGGGTACATGACTTTTAGGAAGGATAGGAGGTTAGGAAAAGGTGGAGGGGTGGTTGCATTAATTAAAGATGACATTAGCACAATAGAAAGGGATGACCTAAGTTCAGGAAATCAGGATATAGAAGCGGTTTGGGTAGAGATGAGGAATGATAAAGGCAAGAAGTCACTTGTGGGAGTGGTGGACATGCTCCTAACGTCCTTGCACAGTATGATAGGGTATCAAAGAAGAAATAGTGGGAGCTTATCAGAAAGGTACAGATTATCATGGGGGATTTTGATCTACAGAAAGACTGGAATAATCAGATGGGCAAAGGTAGTGTAGATGACAAATTAGTACAATGTTTTCAGGATAATTTCTTAGAGCAGCACGTTTTGGAGCTAACTAGGGACCAGGCTATACTGGACCTGGTATTGTGCAATGAGATAGGATTAATTAAAGGCCTCATAGTGAAGGTGCCCCCTACGTAGCAGTGGTCACAATATGATTGAATTTTACATTCAGTTTGAGGGAGAGAAGAGTGGGTCTAAGACTAATATTTAAAACTTTAATAAGGGCAATTATGAGGGCATGAACTCAGAGTTAACAAAAGTAAACTAGCAATTTAGGTCAAAGGATAGGTCAATCGAGATGCAGTGGCAGACATTTAAGGAGATATTTCAGAATGCAAAGAATAGATACATTCCAATGAGAAAGCAAAATTCCAAGGGGAGGATCCATCATCCGTGGTTAGCTAAAAAAATTGAAGATGGTGTCAAACTTAAAGAAAAAGCATGTAATTGCACAAAGATGGGTGGCAAGTCAGAAGATTGGACAGGATATAAAAGACAGCAAAGAGTGACTAAAAGATTAATAAGGAGGGAGAAATTAGAGTATTAGAGAAAGCTAACTTAAAATATAAAGACATAGTAGAGTTTCTATAGGTATTTTAAAAATAAAAGAGTTAACAAAGTGAGCATTGGTCCTAAAGAAGGTCAGTCTGGGGAGTTAATAAGGGAAAATAAGGAGATGGCCGATGAATTGAACAGGTATTTTGCATCGGTTTTCACTATAGAGGATACAAGTAACACCCCAAAAATGGCTGTTAAGTCAAGAATTGGAAGGGAGGGAGGAATTCAAGAAAATTACAATCACCAGGAAATTGGTACTAGGCAAATTGTTGGAACTGTGGTTTGACAAGTCCCCAGGTCCTGATGGGTTACATCCTAGGGTCTTTAAAGAAGTGGCTAGTTGATGCATTGGTTTTAATTTTCCAAAATTCACTATATTCGGGCAAAGTGCTATCAGATTGGAAAATAGTGAATGTAACTTTTTTTTATTCAAGAAGGGAGAGATACAGAAAGCAGGAAACTGTAGGTCAGTTAGCTTAACATTTGTCATAGGGAAACACTAGAAGCTATTATTAAAGATGTTATAACAGGGCCCTTAAATAAATTCAAGATAATAAGGCAGAGCCAACATGGTTTTGTGGAAGGGAAATCATGTTTAACCAATTCATTGGTGTTCTTTGACAAAGTAACAGGTGCTGTGAATCAAGGGGATCTGGTGGATGTACTGCACTTATATTTTCAGAAGACATTTGATAAGGTGCCTCGTCAAATTGCAGAAAATAACTGCTCATTTTGTAGGGGGTAACATATGGCATGGATAGAAGATTGGCTTGCTAACAGGAAACAAAGATTAGGCATAAATGCCTTATTTTATGGTTGGCAGGATGTGACGTGTGGTGTGCCACAAGGATCAGTGCTGGGGCCTCAATTCTTTACAATTTATATAAATGATTTGAATGAAGGGACTATTGGAATGGTTGCTAAATTTGCTGATGACACAAAGATAGGTAGGAAAGTAAGTTGTGAAGAAGACATAAGGAGGATACAAAAGGATATAGGTAGGTTAGATGAGTGGGCAAAGTTCTGGCAAATGCAGCATAATGTGAGAAAATGTGAGATTGTCCATTTTGGCAGGATGAATAAAAAAGAAAGTTATTATCTAAATGGTGAGAGATTGCAGGGGTCTGAGATGCAGAGGGATCTGGGTGTCCTAGTGCATGAATCGCAAAAGGCCAGTATGCAGGTGCAGCAATTAATTAGCATAGCTAATAGAATGTTATCATTTATTTCAAGGGTAATTGAATACAAGAGGAGGGAGGTTATGTTTCAGTTATACAGGGCATTGGTGAGACTACATCTGGTGTATTGTGTATAATATTGGTCTCCTTGTTTAAGGCAGGATGTAAATGCATTGGAAGCATTTCAGACATGGTTCACTAGATTAATACCTGGAATGGGAGGGTTGTTTTAGGAGGAAAGGCTGGGCAGGCTAGATTTGTATCCACTAGAGTTTAGAAGAGTAAGAGGCAACTTGATTGAAACATATAAGATCCTGAGGGGACTTGACAAGGTGGATGTGGAAAGGATGTGGGAGAATCTAGAACTATGGGCCACTGTTTAAAAATAAGGGGTCACCCATTTAAGACAGAGATGAAGAAAAACATTTCTCTCAGAGGGATGTGAGACATTGGAATTCTCTGCCTCAAAGTGTGGCTGAGGCAGAGTCTTTGAATATCTTTAAGGCAGAAGTAGATAGATTCTTGATAAGCAAGGGGGTGAATGGTTATCGGGAGTAGGCAGGAATGTGCAGTTGAGGCTAAAATTAGATCAGAAGTGTTCTTATTGAATGGCGGAGCAGGCTCAAGGGGCCTATTCCTGTTCCTAATTCGTATTTTCATGTGCTCATGGGTGGAATCTGTGCCGCCATTCATTCCTCGGGTTTTGAATGTGTTAATAAATCCTGGATTTGTTTCACCTTAAAGAATTTGTTGTGGAGTTGTTTTTATGAGGTTGGACCTCATAAACCGGGGTTTGGGAAACACACCACAGCCTGTTTCAACAAGGGAAAGGATACTATAGGAAACAAACTAATTAGAAATTGCAACTATCGCATGTCACGTGCCGAAGAGGGGAACATAATAATAATTCAATTCACCTCACCCTGTAACAGAATAGACATCAATAAATAGTCCACAACTGTTATGTTATTAAGTCTAAACTTTATTTATTATTGCAGAAGGAAACAAAATTAAGCACCAAATCTGAACGTACCTTAATCTGTCAATTCATGTATTAAGTTTTAAATTACCACAATGAGTAGAACATTATTCAATGTTTTTAGATCTCTGATAAAGTTACTCTAAATTATGAAGTATACATTTTGAAAAGTTTTCCCTAGAATATAAATATGAAATCCTAATGGGTCAAAGTTATTTAACACTTAAAACAATGAATAGTGAAAAATTACCATTAGCTTTATAAGAATTAGAAATGCATCAGAACAACATAGAACAGGGTAGGCTTTCTTTTCAAATGCTTTCAACTTCATTTCAATTAGCTAAAACTTATAGATATGATATGAAAATTAAAAGTGTTTTAGAACTGTAGGGAAATAATATTATAATTAAATGAATTGTTAGCAAATTAATAAACTATGGAGCCAATTTTCCTTTTTTTGCCCTGGGAATGCTGAATTCCTTGAAACAGAGCAGAGGAAAAAGAGGAGGGGAACACTATATTCAGTCTCTACCCTCTCACTACAAGATTTCCTCGTGCTTCCATGATAGTGGCAGGGAGGTTATGTTTCCAGAAGTAGTTATGCACATGAGGTGGGAAAGAGTGTAATCACTCCACTTCATTCATCCTCCAACAAAATCCAAACCAAGCTTATTAAAACACAGGCTATCAAATCAACAGAGTTTGAATGTTAGACCTAATCTCATAAGAGGTCTTCCTGTCAAATGTCTCTTCGCCCATATTCTTCACTCCCCTTTGTGGCGTTGAGTCGACTTGTGTTCCCATGTGAATGGAAGAATAAGGGTTGAGCTAATTGAAGTGTTTAAGAGAACTGAAGGATTTGATAGAGTAGCTAGTGAGAAACTATTTGCTCTCGTGTGGGAATACAGAACAAGGGGTCATAAGTTTAAAATTGGAGTTAGGCCATTCTGGAATAATATCAGGTGTCATTTCTCAACGCAAAGGATAGTGGAAATCTGGAATTCTGGAATATGGAATTTTTTATCAGGTAAGAGTGTTAAGAGATATGGAACCAAGATGTGTAAATGGAGATGAGATACAGATCAGCCATGAGTTAAATGAATGGTGGCACACACTCATGGAGTTAATTGGCTGACTCCTTTTCCCATGTTCCTCATGCACATTGAAGGCTATTGCACAGAAGCAGATTACCAGATAAAATGACTATAGTTCCAAGATATGCTGTGTAACTAGTTTTCGAAAGGATTCCTACAATAGCAGTCTCAAGAATAGGCTCAATCATGGGTGATTAAACTGGTGTCTATAATACAACTCAGCTGTTTTTTTGACAATTGGGTGGGTTACATAATATATAAACTGCTCTACCAGTTTACTGCCTGCATGTTGAAGATATTTCCAATATCTGATGTGCACTATACTGGTGCTTGTGCATAAAAATGCTTTTCCAATATCTGTTTGCAGCCATAGTGGCAAATACAGCAGACTTACATCTTTGTGCGAACCTTGTAAATTACTGCCAGATCCAGTGGCTCCGCTTGCAGCCCACTAAATATCTGGTAGCATACGATTATCAGCTATCTAAAAATGACTAATGGAGCTACCAGACTGAAATGGAGAGTTTTAATGATTATTACAACACATGAATATGCAAAAATGTGCCTCCATTTCCTAATTGGCATCTTATGGGAAGCTGCACTAGGTGGGAAAGTAAATGGGGGAGCTGGAATGTGTAACTTATAGCATTTGCTTGCAATCAAGGTACACCATCAGCAATAAATTAACTATGCAAGAAATACTGTAAAGGAGTTTGGACTTTTCAGCATGGGCTTTTAGTATCTGTTTTAAGGAAGACTAAGGGAGGCATTTTCCGTGCCCGCGGGCAGCAGGCTTGATAGGTGGTGTGGGCAGGCAATATGGCGTGATCGGTTTCATGACAGCAGGAAGGCAAGTCGCAGTCGTCTGCTCATCCCACCGATGGCGGGCCATATTTCCAGCCAACGGTCATTGGGGAGCTCACTGTAATACGTCAGTATATCATTAAAAGGTCATCCCGCCAGGCTCTTGGACCCCTACCAAGCCCCCCGTCCATTTCGGCGGGAAAGCACGTCAACATGTTTCACAACAGCACACAGACGACGTGCACTTGGCGGCCTTCACTTTCGGGGAACTGGGAACTGAGGTGAGTAAGCAGCATCATTCTGCATAGCTCGCCAGGGTCGCCTGTTGCTTTTCAGGCTTCAGGGACATGGGTGGGCCAGGGTGAATGCCTCCCTGCCTCAGAGGCAACTATTGCAGGGGGTGGGAGTGACCAGGGGATTCTGCTGCCCTGTCTCGGAGGCGACTGTTGCCTGGGTTGGGTGGGGGGGTGGGGCAACTGCTGCCCTGGCATTGGATCCCAC
The DNA here is from genome assembly GCF_964194155.1 of Cetorhinus maximus. NCBI lineage: Eukaryota > Metazoa > Chordata > Chondrichthyes > Lamniformes > Cetorhinidae > Cetorhinus > Cetorhinus maximus. The sequence continues at coordinate 83,986,376 of NC_135888.1, read as the reverse complement.
GCACAAGAAATCAAGGTGGGCAGCAGGATAGGCGAGGGAAGTGGCCACGCAATAGGGACACCTGCGTAAACTGACCATCCCTCTGCAACTGAGACAGTTCAGGCGCAGCCACAGTGATATGATTGGGGCCAGGCTGCTAGACTGCCAGCCCACACAAGCAATGCGAGGCACCAATGTGCCAACAAGCGCACCAGACCTTACCCCACCCTGGCACAGACGAGTCCGCCACCACTTTACTGGATCGTGGAGCAGTTGGACTGCACAGGTTGTACAATCTCCTCGCCAACGCTGGCCATGTAGCAGTCACTGCTGGAGGTGCTCACAGCCCCTTGCAATCTCCGCATCCCGGTTTGGACCAGTGTCCACCATGTTATAGGTTGACAGGGCAGCCATGCAGTGCACTCATCTCTGGCCACCTGAAGGGCGACCAGCGCTCTCCGGGAAGCGTTAAAGGGCCGTCACACAGGGCCTGGAAAGGTGCTAAGTAAACCCAGGTTAACCATGTCTCTCTCTCTCTTTCATGCCGCAGTAGGACCACATTAGGAGCATGGAGCCTGGTGACCTAGCTGTATGCCTGATGGCCTACAGAGAGTGAAGCAGATGGAGGATAGAGTGACTGAAGTTCCTGACTGTGTAAAGGCAGGAGCAGCAACCTCATGAAGAAAGGGCAGCAGGAGCTCCGCACACACAGCTCAGAAGCGACAGCGAGCCGTGGCTGGTTGGCGCCTAGTGACACCCAGTGTCTATAGACACCACCTGTCATTCCTGCAGATGACTGAGAACCAGTGTCGATGACAATTGTGCATGTCTAGAGACCTGTTCGCTCACATCTCCCACTTACTGAAGGACTTGGCACCCAAGGGCACATGGAGGGCATCCACTGCCAGTGGCTGTGAAAGTGACCATGGTGCTCAATTTCTATGCCAGTGGCTCCTTTAAGGGCTCCACAGGTGACCTCTGTGGGATGTCACAAGCTGCCACCCACAACTGCATCCATGAGGTCACGGATGCCATCTTCTCTTTGGCACACAACTTTGTGCATTTCGCCCAGGACCGGGACAGCCAGGATGCAAGGGCCATTGTATTCTTCCAGATGTTGAGATTCCCACGGATGCAGTGTGTGATTGACTGCACTCATGTGGCGCTCAGGTCTCCATCAGTTCACATGGTGGACTATATCAACCGCAAGGGATTCCACTCACTGAGCAGACCAGCAGACCAGCAGAAACGCATCCTGCAGGTGTGCGCACGGTTTCCAGAGAGTGTGCACGATGCCTACATCCTCAGTCGGTCACAGATCCCTGGAGTCTTCCAGGGTCCCAGAAGCTGCAGGGATGGCTCCTTGGGGACAAAGGCTACCTGCAGAGGCTGTGGCTGATGACACCTGTGCGGCAGCCTCAGACTGCAGCAGAGTGACGCTATAATGAAGCTCATGCTGCAGCTCGCAACTTGGTGGAGCAGACCATCGGGATGCTGAAGATGCGGTTCCGGTGCCTGGATCGGTCTGGTGGAGCCATGCAATACAGTCCACAGAGGGTGTCACCCATCATCGTTGTCTGCTGTGCCATTTGCAACCTGGTGTTCCAACGGTGAGACAAGCTGACTGAGGAGGAGATGGAGGAGCTGCACGTCTCCTCCGATGAGGAGGATGCTGATGAGGATGAGGCTGAGGAGGTACTCGGAGGTGACTATGATGGGGATGAGGCTCTTGCACTGGCTAGATGAGGCAGGCGTGATTGGGAGGCCCTCATAGCTGCCAGATTTGTGAAGGATGATGACGACATGCAGCGAGGAGACCCCATTGATCCTCACATTGCATCTGTGAATGTTTGACTCCAGTCTGGCTTATGGCAGCGCACATACCCTCTGTGAGAATGGTCCTGTCTTGAAGGTGCAGTGGAAGCCCTAATAGTCGCTTGATTGCAGCAGGATGATGACGACATGCAGTGAGGGCACTCTATAGATCTTCAAATTGCCTCTGAGAATGTCTGACTCCTGTCTGGCTAAGGGCAGCTCACTTGCGCTCTGTGATCAGGGTCACATCATAGAGACACAGCCATGAAACTTTAGAAGATCTGATGCTGTGCCCGCCTTCAGCACCTGAGCCCTTCAGGAGCTGGAGCACAGCATCAGTGATCACAGATGCTGAAGATATGGGAACAGCCCCACCTTAAAGGCGCTGAGAGCATGCTGAGAGAATGAGAGAACTCTGTGGTGCCTGCCCTATACATTCTGGCAGCAGTGACCAGCATTGCCGAGGTGCAGGCATTAGTAATGTTTCCAGGGAGTGTGAGGCTGGACCATCACTTTGGTCTGAAGGCTGCACAGAGCACAGTGAAGAGGCCCTGGACTGAGACACCTGCCCTTTATCTTGTGCAGAAAGGTTTCACATCTGAGTGACAAGAACACTGCTCATCAGAACAAGGAGCCACAGGCAGGGAGACATTCTTGGGAGTTAATTGACAACAGTGAACAGTATGAACAAGTGATTAACACTTGTGTGCAGACTGTGCAACTAATTCTCCTTAACTTTTCTAACCCTGCCATTAAGTCTTGGTGCTCCCCAGACATCCACAGCAGAGGTGGAGGCAGCCTGCTGACTGTGATACCCTGTCTGTGATGACTTTGGCGGGCGTCCTCTGGAGGGCCGAGACTTGGAGGGCGCCGGCCTGCTTTCAGGGTCCTGCTGTGTGGTAGTGGCACCCTCCTTGGCCTCTGAAACTGGAGCTACTGAGTTCATAGGAAGAAGGCAGTTGGATTGGTCAGACACTCTTGGAGTCACCTGGATGGATGGGCCTGGAGTGTGCACCTGCTGATCCTCCTCCCTATGGGTGCCCGGGGGACCCAGGCTGACTCCTTAAGGAGCAGGGGTAGCTGGAGTGAGATCAAGCTGCTTGGTACCCCTCTCACGTACACACTGTTGGAACCAACTATGGCATCAGTGATGGAGTTGAACTGCACAGCAGAGCAGGAGTGATGTCCCGGACCAAGGTCTCCGTGGCGGCCGCCATCCTACCGGTGTTGACCTCGGTGCATTGGCATGCTGGTGCTATCACCTCAGCCTAAAGACGGATGGACTTCTCCTTCGTGCCTTGTGATCTGAGGAGTGCAGCGGACATCCCTTCCTGATGTTCCCGAGCTTGCCTTTGCAGCTTCAGCAACTGTGACATGAATGAGTCCAGAGGCTCATCAGCTGACTCGGACTCAGCAACTTTCTGGCCTCCATCAGGCCTCCAAGTACCGGACACCTGGGAAGTCCCTGCCGCAGCCTGCTGTGGATCAGAAAGTGTGATGTGCTCACCAGATTGTGATCCCGAGGCTACTCTAAAGCTAGGTCCAACCGAGGTATGTATCTCTGCGCAGGTGGAGGGTGTGGGTGAGCACTGTGACGGGACTTCAGGGAGGGTGCCTTCAGATTCCTCTTCAGAGGTTTCTTTGGAGCTTGATTGAAAGCTCTGGGTCATGGACTCCATCGGCTGTTTCCCAGATGTGCCTGTGAAAGCAAGGGGAGATATTTAGTGTGTAGCAGTGGCCTGTGAAACAGGACACATCACTCACAGCATGGTTGTCGCATGGATGGTGCACTGCTGGATCCTCACTTGGTAGAACAGCGCCGATATCACCGTCATCATAGGACCAGTTCAGATCGTGGGCAGCAAGCTGGTCGGCTCTGTTTAAAAAGTCCTTGAGGACCTTGATTTTGGGACGTCTGCCACCGGTCTGTGATCTCTCCCTCACGTTATGTGCCAGCTTGTCCTGCATGGATAGAGATGGAGAAAGTGTAAGCAGGATGCCTTCTTGGCCTAGATGATAAGTATGCCTGGCCTATGTGGGTGGTGAGTGGTCCCATGGACGGGATGAGGACAATGACATTGTGTGGGAAAGAGTGAATGCCTTGGCAGTGAGTGAGATCCCTATGGATGTGTGATGGGTTTGTGAGTGTGTGAGTTGAGAGTGATGAAAAGAGTGACTTACCCTGGTGGAACGGAGAAAATCATTCATTCTCTTGCGGCACTGGGTGGCTGTCCTCTTCTGAGCGGCATTGGCACTGACCACCACTGCCACCGCCTCCCAAACTGGATTGGTCATGTTGCTGCCCAACCTGTGGCCAGAGCAGGGTACAGGACACCCCTGCGGGCCTCTACGACACTTAGCAGTCGCTCGAGGGACCTGTCAGCGAAGCGGGGGGCTGCGGACCATTTTCCTTTGCTGGCCACATCTCCCGGGCAGCGGTGGTTAGCTGGTAGCCATGAGCGGTGTGCTGGCAGCTGCCTTTTAAACATGGTGGCCCGCGTAGTGCAATGGTGGAATGATGGTGGGTGAAAGGGAGCCCATCCGCCATGGAAACAGCTTGTTTTAAGGGAATGCATAAGTAATGTGGCGGGTTTGGGACGATACAGTGTGAAAAGCCGCCATCGCCGTCGACAAGTGAAACACCATTTTGCCTGCCCACTACCTTACTTTGTGCAAATTTGGGAAAATTCCACCCTAAAAGATTGGTCTTAAAACCTTTGATTATTTGGTAAAAGAAAACTGAATAAAAACAGAATGATGGGAAATTAGATCTTTGACATGAACTGAAAAAGAATATGATTTTTTTTAGCGTTTACTGGCAGTATGTGGTTTTATTAATCAGCAATTAATATTTCGAGAATGTACAGCACAGAAATAGGCCATTTGGCCTAACAGGTCCATGCCAATGTTTATGCTGTGTACCAATACAATTAAGCATACTACTCAAATGTAGCTAATGATGTTGATAATGAAGTACAGGGTGAGGCACAGGGCACTAGTGTGTAAGTGTCTATCGCCATAATTGCAGCGGATGATTGGAAGAACCCCCTTGGAAGGACTGCCCCATATGCAGTTAAACAGCCCAACTGAGTGAAATTAATATATTTTTCATCTAAGTCACAGTCCTTCATTATTTTATTTCATGGCACATTTCAGTCATAGCATCCCGCTCCTCTGCCAACCCCAGATGGCTGACTCAATTACAGTTGGTCCACTGTGTAGATTATAGATTTTACAAGCTCTGACTGCCTTTGCCCTTTGTGCACCCATTACACCCTTACACCCTTTCTTCCTGCTCTGCTGAGACATAACCACCATTGCTATTGGGGGAGGTGTTGTATAATACTATAAAACTATATAACCGTGCTGTTGGGCAGAAACCGCTCGGTACTATTTACACCTTTCATATCTATGGTGATAATTCCAAATATTTCACTGCAGCAATAACTTAAAGTCTTACCTGGAGTAAGATGCCCTTTCAACCAAGGTCATAAACAGTAAGAATGAACTTTTGATCTCATTTGTGAACACAGTAATACCAGGGCTAATCAAACACTGATTGTATCAATGCATCTACAGACTGAAGCTCCAAATTCATCTCACACATTGTTGCGTAAGCTAACCCCCTCAGTATAAGGTCGAAAATAATTTCTTTGTCCATTTCTAAAACAGATTTTTATTTTCTGTATCTCATATTTATTTTTATACAATAATTCATAAGGTAAAATAATAAATTCTTCACAATGGGTGTTAACCTGATATTTCTAAATCCATTTTTCTAATATGTAACATGAGGCCCTTGTAACTAAGGAAGTTTAAAGGTTTTACTTTAACTGGCATGCTTGCTATTTTTGAACCAATTTTAAGGATGTAATTAATTTTGAAAGGTTGACTATTTTTCTCTATATGTCTGTATTATAGTGCTGACGGAGATTCCAAAAATTGTTATTGATTTCTTCTTGCTGTAGTTTACAAGAGAGAACATGTCTTCGCCTGAGAACCTTGTGCCTTTTGTGATTCGTCATTAGCTGCAATTTGAAAAAGAGAGAAAAAATTGCACAATAAATGAAGTCCGGTTTGATTATGATACAAATTAGATCAATAGTCTTATAATGTTTAACTTATAGTTTAAAAATTACTGCAAGCACAAATATAATTTATGTGTAGGTACATCAGCTCTTGGCAGCAGCCTAAAGAATCTGAATATTTGTTTCTTATTTTCATTTACTCATACCTTTAACGTATTATGGGGTGAATTTTGAGTGGCTTCACTTGGCAGATATGCAGTAGTTATACCCCAAAAATGGTGAACAATGATGTAGTATGGCTGCGCAATAATTCATCAGGGGCCTACTGCTCGGTATCCATACTGGTCTTCTAAGATAAGCAGTAGGCCCGTTTAAAATGGAAATTAGGGTCCAATGTTGTCAATAGGACCTGATTGCCATTTATGGACTCTTCTGGCCTGTGCATGTACAGCACATGATCTCACCCGGTGCGGAGGGGGGCCGGGAAGGAGGAGGACCTCTTCGTGAACCTGCTCCTGGGCTTGGCCAAGTTAGCCATTAACAGGTCCAGGCAGCGGGTGATCGAGGGGGTCATCCCACCCGAATGTTTGGCCTTCTTCCGCGGCTACGTTCACAGCCGGGTGTCCCTGGAGAGGGAGCACGTGGTGTCTGCCAGCACCGTTGAGGCCTTCTGTGCCCAGTGGTCACCAGGGGGACTGGGGTGCTTTAACACATTTTGATTTGATGTTTGTAAGTTTTCTTTAAACTTTGTCTTTGGTTTTACAGCTTACCTAACATAGGGGCTGTGTTTACTTTATCCCTCATTTTGTTAATTTAGTTTAATTGGTTGACTTTAAAAGAGCTACAGCACATGATCTGACCAGGATTAGGTGGCTGTTCAGCAAAGACAGGGTGAGCCCCTGCACTTTTTTTGAGAGTCCTCCTCCTGGCCCAAGAATTCTAGTCTGGACAGCTCTAAATTTCTTCCTTTCTTCCTGTAGAATCATCTTCTCCCCCAACCCATGTTGGAAGCCAATCTTCTGCTGACCCAAAGGCCAAATAGACCATCTGATATTGCAGCAGCTAGCGGGTTGCTTCAGTGCACTTGGATTCTGGCCATAACCTGCTGGCCAACTATCTGATACAGCTCTGTGGGAAATCCGTCCCTACTTGTCTAATTTAAGTGTTTTCAAGATGCACTGGCTTGTAGCTATACTGATATATTTTACATAGAATTTACAGCATAAAAATGGGAATCTTGAACCAGTGGTCTGGGTAACTTGAACCAATGGTCTATGCCGGTGTTTGTGCTGCACACAAACCTCTTCCTATTTCATCTAACTCATTTGGCATATCCTTTTATTTTCTGATTCATCTTCAGATGTCTAACCTTGTTTTGCTGCAAGTTCTTCTTCCTTTCGTTGTTTCTCTTCCTCGATGGCTTTCACTTTTGCCTCATGTTCATCAGCCAATGCTTTCCACTCCGTTCTGTTGTTAAGTATGCCACTGAGCATAGGCTGAATTTCAGGATGAAACCTGGTGAATTCCTGATATAACAGAAATATTGTTATTAGTGCAAATGCATATTCACAACAATCAAATGTTCTCAATATAGATAAGCGTGATGTGGTGTATGCTGGCAGGAAAGGTAATGAGGTCACTGTATTTGTTTTATGATTTGGAGACCAGAGCTGTTAACAATACTCCATGCAGGGTCTAACCAAGGTTGTATATAAGTTTAACATAACTTATCAGCTTTTCAATATTTAAAATCAATTCCAGTGTTTTGTTTATGGCCTATTAACCTGCAAGCTACTTTTGTGATTTGTGCACCTATGATCCCCTTGTTCCTCTAACTCATTTAAGCACTTGTCTTCCAAGCAGTACATGCTCTCTTTACCCTTCCTACCAACATGCATCTTGGACTCTTTACAGTCACCTTCATCTTTACACCATCTTACACCCATGTCTCAGTCACCCTCTCCAAATTTTGTTCCTTCCATCTCTGTACACAATCCATTTCTCACATTCACAGCTTTCATTTTCTCCTTACTGGAGAAGAGATTGCAAAACTCCTGGAGAGGCAGAAAAAGGTGGCAGGGACCTCCCGTGACAAACATCGGCCATTGGCAAGCTATGCCTTTTTGGTTCATTGGGAAGGAAGTATTGTTCTAGGAGGCTGCAGATGTCAGCAATGGCCTGCTGCGAAAGCCTGAGCTCAGATATGTTGAGAGAGCTCATTCCCTGACGGTAGATCTCAGATTGGGGTCTCGTCTCCTTCAAGCTGGATCGCCATGTCCATTTCTTCTGTCCTGTCAAGTGGCATGTGGAGAGCAGGAGGTGGCTGGTGCTGATCTGTTTCTGGTGCTGCTGCTGTTGGTGTTACTCCTCGCCTTGATCCTCAGAGGTCAAAAGTAGAGCTGCATAAACTGCACCCATGCTGCAGTGAAGGCTGACAGCAGGGAGGAGGTGGCTCAACAAATATCCCCATCCTCAATGATGGGGGAGCCCAGTATATCAATGCAAAAGATAAGGCTGAAGCATTTGCTACAATGTTCAGCCAGAAGTGCCGAGTGGATGATCCATCTCAGCCTCCTCCAGAGCACTCAGCATAACAGATGCCAGCCTTCAGCCAATTCAATTCATGCCTTGTGATATCAGGAAATGGCTGAAGGCACTGGATACTGAAAAGGCTATGGGCCCTGACAACATTCCGGTAATAGTACTGAAGACTTGTGCTCCAGAACTTGCCACGCCCCCAGCCAAGCTGCTCCAGTACAGCTACAACACTGGCATCTACCCGGCTGTGTGGAAAATTGCCCAGGTATATCCTGTACACAAAAAGCAGGACAACTCCAACCCGGTCAATTATTGCCCATCAGTCTACTCTCGATCGTCAGTAAAGTAATGGAAGGGGTCATCTACAGTGCTATCAAGCAGCACTTGCTTAGCAATAACTTACTCATTGATGCCCTGTTTGGTTTCCGCCAGGGCCACTCAGCTTCCGACCTCATTACAGCCTTGATTCAAACATGGACAAAAGAGCTGAACTCCCAAGGTGAGGTGAAAGTGACTGTCCTTTTCATCAAGGCCATATTCGAATGAGTATGGCATCAAGCAGCCTAGGGAAACTGGAGCCAATGGGGGTCAGGGGGAAAACTCTCCACTAGTTGGCGTCATGCCTAGCACAAAGGAAGATGGTTGTGGTTGTTGGAGGTCAGACATCTCAGCTCCAGGACATTACTGCAGGAGTTCCTCAGGGTAGAGTCCTCGGCCTAATCACCTTCAGCTGCTTCATCAATGACCTTCCCATCATAAGGTCAGAAGTGGGGATGTTCGTTGATGATTGCACAATGTTCTGCACCATTCACGACTACTCAGATACTGAAGCAGTCCATGTCCAAATGCAGCAAGACCTGGACAATATCCAGGCTTGGGCTGACAAGTAGCAAGTAACATTCGCCCCACACAAGTGTCAAGCAATGACCACCTCTCACAAGAGAGAATCCAACCATCGCCCCTTAATGTTCAATGGCATTACCATCACTGAATACCCCACTATCAACATCCTGGGAGTTAACATTGACCAAAATCTGAACTGGACTAGCCATAGAGATACTAGGGCTATGTCATGAAGCTATTAATGTATATAATATTTTGGAAAATATTTTTCTTTTAAAATAGAGGTTTAGTCTGTGGGTGTGTATTAATTGGATTAAAGCCAGCTAGTCTGGGTGCTTTGATGTATACTAGTTTTGATATGTAAGAGAGATTCACATTTTTTGAATAGAGCATTCAAGAAGTATGGTGAAAATGGACATCTATCTAGCAACTACCAAGCAATATGTTTATATTACTAATAAAATTGGTACTATGAAAGGTGTTTCATTGTTAAAAGATGGAGTTCAAAGAGCCTGGTGAGGCAATGAGAATTTGCATTCAATCAGTGATGGTAGGTATAACTTCAGTAGTTTTCAGGTGTGCAAAGCAGAGGCAATGTAAGATCAAAGCCTACCACTTTGTCTGCAAGGAACCAAAGTGAAAAGAACCTCATTTTGAATTTGTACGGTGAAAATGCTTTGCCTGGTGTTTGGTTAAGTCTATGGGTTACTGTTGCCTTAATGGAGATTAGTTCGGGAATTTGTTAAAAGTTATGATTGTAGTAATTTGTAGCCATGTGTATATATATTTTAAGCTGTGTTAATTAATAAAATGTTTCATTTAGTTTAATGTAAAATCTTGAGAACTGGTGGTCTGATTCCTGAATTTAGAGTTGCATCTCTAACACAATACTTAAAATTATAGGTCAATACAGTTGTTTAAAGTGTCCCTCTTGGATTTAAATAGCTTCACTTTAGCAACTGCATCAGTCATAACAGGCTACAAGAGCAGTTCAGAGGCTAGGAATCATACAACGAGTAACTCACTTCTTGACTCTCCAAAGCCTGTCCACTATCTACAAAGCACAATTCAGGAGTGCACAATTCACTTCCCTGGATGAGTGCAGCTCCAAAAACACTCAAGAAGCTTGACACCATCAAGGACAAAGCAGCCCGCTTGCTTGGCACCACATCCACAAACATTCAATAACTCCACCACTGACACACAGTAGCAGCAGTGTGTACCATCGACAAGATGCACTGCAGGAATTCACCAAGGCTCTCCTTAGACAGCCCCTTCCAAACCCATGACCACTATCATCTAGAAGGACAAGGGCAACCGATGGATGGGAACACCACCATCTGCAAGTTCCCCTCCAAGTCACTCACCATCCTGACTTGGAAATATATCATCATTCCTTCATTGTTGCTGGGTCAAAATCCTGGAACACCCTCCCTAACGGCACTATGAGTGTACATATACCACATAGTGATTCAAGATGGCAGCTCACCAACACCTTCTCTAGGGCAACTAAGGATGGCCAATAAAGGCAGGCTCAGAAGCCCATATCCCATGAATGAATAAAAAAAGGTGAAGATCAAGGTAAGTGAAGTTCAAGACAGGTGAACTGACTTCCAAGAAGTTAGAAATCGCCTGTCAAGCAGTGAAAGCACTCTGAGATGAAGTGCTATGAACAGCAGCCACTCACCTAGGTCCAGCTGCAATTATTCAGTTTCATTCTTTGAAGACTTCCCAACCCACCAGTTTCACTGAAGAAGCTTGCCGTGCTGAGTTCTCGCATGTTGACCTTGCTGAGTCCCACACAGCTCGGGAAAACTGGCTCTTAAATTCAGAATGCTCCAATAAATCTTTAGTTAGGCGGGTATTTAAACATTGTAGTTACATGCTCAAAAGCTCCATGGGGGTTTCCCATTCATCTCAAACCTGCCTGGGTTAAGCTGAGAATTGGGTGGGATCAATCAGGTCGTGACTCATCGCCACTTTTCTAGGTCTTAACTCCAGCCCCTGCCCCTGAACCCTGCCCCTGCCTCACCAATTTGGCAGTTAAAACTCTGCCCTAATAATCCAATAGGGAATTCAGGAGAAACTTTTTACTCTCTACCACATTAATTAGTTGAGACATATAGCATAGATAAATTGAGGGGAAGCTAAATAAACACATGAGGAAGATAGGAATAAAAAGCGCATGGTGAAGAGGTTAAATGAAGGAGGCTTCTGTGTGGGGCAAAAACACTAGTGACAATACTATGCAATGCTTATTTTTCTTAATTCTACTTGAGGGTGATAATAATGGGCAAATGACCTTGAGAAAAGTTTCTTAATTTTTTAGCAATAGCCCAACATTTCAAGCTGAGGATAGTGAGATTTCTAAAATGAGAAACATCTCTATTATTTTTACACCAGGTGGTGCACTGGGCTATTATAATGGACGTAGCCAATGTTATTACGATATTCTAGTAAGGAGGATGAGAGCTACACATCCGCCTGCTGGAATCTTGCCAACAGGAAAGACACTCCCAAAAAACACATTACTTGGTGGGTGAAACTGACAGCTTTTAATTTCTTTGAGCTTGTTACTGTTGAAGTGCACATTAGAAGTCATGTAGGTACCCACTATTCACTTTTGAGTGTATTTAAATTGGTTGAAAATAACATGATGCAAGCTAAAAAAGACTTTCCCTTTCCTTTGTTGTTTCTCTGGGCTGAACAAACGTTGCGGTGGGGCTGAGGCGGGGTGAACTTCCGGAAATAAACATGACGAGGAGCTAACCGGTTCCACACCAGCCTGCCCCACAGCCATGACATGCTGCGGCTGGGCTTAGCAAGGCCAAAGTGGGACTTCCGTCCCTCACTGGGGGGGAATTCCTGTCCTCTGGAGCAGCCGGCCAATCCAACTGGCAGGCAGCTCCATCAGTCCCAGCGACACCAAGAGCCAAGAGTAGTGCTGGGACTGCAAGAAGAAGGTGGAAAAGGCCTGGGGCTCCTTAAAGCTGGTAAGACCAGTGTCTTGGGCAGGGAGGGTTTCAGCTGATCAAGGATGGTGGGGTGGCTTAAGGCTGGGGTGGGGTGTGGCTAGGGAGAATTGGGGGTGATCGATCTTCGGGAGGGCTGGCCCGGTCCACAAAGGACAGCCACAAATTATTGACAGCCCCCTTCCTTCCCGCCCTTTGTAGGCTCCCTTTTAACAAAAGGTTGGGCTGCCCGCTCCTGTCTGGCTTCCCACGCCAAATGTTTTATAGCGTAGGCAGTATATTGACCCTTGATTACCTATTTGAATAAGGCGTGTGGGCTGATGATTTCAGCACCTGCCCAACCCCCGTATTATGAGGGTGAGCTCAGGGCTGGGTGGGAAGGTGGTGGGGGCACCCACCCACCTTGGGGGCACCCCTTGCTGGAAACATGTCTGGCGGGGGCACATACAATGCAGCCCTCTGTCTTTTAAAGATATCGGGCAGAATCTTCTGTTCGGTGAGCGGGGTGAGGTCAGGCGTGCGTCCTGATGTCACCCCGCATCATTTAGATTTTCAGTTCGGCGGGCATGCAGCCACTGTCAAAGGCCTATTAAGGCCATTAATAAAGTAATTAACATGATTAATGGGCTTGCCCGTCCAACCTTAAGGTTGGCGGGCAGGCCAGGAACCCTGGCGGGCTTCTGAAAAAACATGAAACCTCATCCACGGGCGGGATGAGGTTTCATGAGGGTATTAAAATTGTTATAAAATGTTTAAATAAAAGAAATTCACATGTCCCAGCTCATGTGACAGTGGCACATGAGTGGACGTGTCAGTAATTCTTTTCCCCTTCTTTACTGAAATTTTCAAACCAGAGCCGATCTCCCTGAGGCAACACTTTGCTTTAGGGAGATCTGTAGCATAAACAGACAAATCATTTCCATTTAAGAGATGCAGACTAGTTTGCGTATTTTTCAACTTCTTTCATACGGGAAAACACAGCAAATATATAGAAAGGAAGAGAAAAGTGAACATAGGCCCCTTGGAGAACGAGGCTGGGGAAATAATAATGGAGAATCAGGAAATGGCAGAGGTGTTGAATAAATACTTTGCATCAGTCTTCATGGTAGAAGACACTAATAGCATCCCAAAAATACTAAATAATCAAGGGGCAAAAGGCGGGGAGGAAATAAATACAATAACTATCACGAGAGAAAAAGTACTCGGGAAACTAGTGGGACTAAAGGCCGATAAGTCCCCTGGACCTGATGGGTTGCATCCTAGGACATTAAAGAAAGAAGCAACAGAGGTAATAGATGCACTGGTAGTAATCTTCCAAAAATCCTTAGATTCTGGAAAAGTCTCAGAGGATTGGAAAACTGTCAATGCAAACTCCCTTATTCAAAAAGGGAGGGAGACAAAAAACAGGTAACTAAAGGCCAGTTAGCTTAACATCTGTCATTGGGAAAATGTTAGAGTCTATTATAAAGGATGTAATAGCAGAGCATTTAGAAATGCATAACCTAATCAAGCAGAGTCAGCACGGCTTCATGAAGGGGAAATCATGCCTGACAAATTTATTAGGATTCTTTGAGGAGGTAACAAGCAGGATAGATAAAGGGGTACCAGTAAATGTAATCTATTTGGATCTCCTAAAGGCGTTCGATAAGGTACCACACATAAGGCTACTTAATAAGACAAGAGCGCATGATGTTGGAGGTAGTATATTAGCATGGATAGTGGATTGGCTCATTAATAGAAGACAGAGAGTTGGGATACAGGGGGCATTTTCAGGATGGCAAACTGTAACTACTGGAGTGGCACAGGGATCAATGCTGGGGCCACAATTATTCAAAATATATATTAATTACTTGGATGAGAGAAGTGAATGCACTATTGCCAAGTTTGTGGATGACACAAAAATAGGGAAGGAAGGCAAGTGGTGAGGATGGCACAAAGAATCTACAGAGGGATATAGACAGGTTAAGCGAGTGGGAAAAGACGTAGCAGATGGAATATAACGTGGGGAAATGTGAGGTTATGCACTTTGGCAGGAAGAATAGAGGAGCTGAATATTATTCAAGTGGAGCAAAACTGTAGAAAGCTACAGCACAGAGGGGTTTGGGAGTCCTCATGCATGAATCACAAAAAGCTAACATACAAGTTCAGCAGGTAATAGGGAAGGGAAATGGAATGTTGGCCTTTATTTCAAAGGGAATGGAGTATAAAAATAGGGAAGTCTTGCAAATACTATACAAGGCACTAGTTAGACCACACCCGCAATACTGTGAACAGTTTTGGTCGTCTTATCTAAGGAAAGATATACTGGTATTGGAGGCAGTCCAGAGAATGTTCACTAGGTTGATCCCGGGTATGGAGGAATTTTCTTATGAGGAGAGGTTGAATAGGTTGGTCCTGTACTCACTGGTGTTTAGAAGAATGAGAGGCAACCTTATTGAAACATATAAAATTCTTGGGGATTTGACAGGGTCGATGCTGAGAGGTTGTTTCCCCTTGTGGGAGAACCTAGGACCAGAGGGCAAAATCTCAGAGTAAGGGGTTGCCCATTTAAGACAGAGATGAGGAGGAATTTCTTTTCTCAGAGGGTAGTGAATCTGTGGAATTCTTTACTACAGAGAGCTGTAGAGGCTGGGTCGTTAAGAATATTCAAGGCTGAGATAGACAGGTTTTTAATCAGTAAGGGGATTAAGGGTTATAGGGAAAAGGCAGGCAAGTGGAGCTGAGGATTATCAGATCAGCCATGATCTCATTAAATGGAGGATTCGATGGGTCGATGGGTCGAATGGCCTACTTCTGCTCCTACGCCTTATGGCCTTATGGTCTAACATCCCCAGAAACAATTTTGAAATTATCACAATATTGGCAAGCTATAAATTTTGTAAATCCTCCACTCAGTCAGCAGAACCTTACATGCAACCAGAACACGCTGATTAATCCTAAACTTATGTCCATGATTATCCATATGTGCTGGCTCTCTGACTTCCCATCTTCAGGGTATGGCATTGCAAAAAATGCCTGCAATTTAATTTAGACTGTATCATTTAGTGATTCATATTATCTGAAACAGGACCAATGTGTCGGTTACAACAATTAGACTTATGTGTCAGTATGGATTGCAATGAACTATTTCTTTGGAGGAGAAGTACTGTCACAAAGTATTCTATCCAGAAAGGTTATGTAAAATGTTTAATCCTTTAGAGAAAATATTTTCCAGTCTACTGGTGAAAGAGTAATCATCTCCAAATGTGCCATTTTGGATTTTCCAGCCAGAAAGATTTCCTTGGGTGACATAAAAAACTGCCGTTGACTGTTTTCCATTAAACTTCACAGGATTTGCAACATTCCTGATCCTGAAAAATTGATTCTAATATTCAACCTAAATAGAATTTCAATACTTATAATGGTGTGCTTAACTGTTTACTGCACTGGAACGCAGCTGCAGGGCAGTTTGGGCTGCATACTTGTAAATGTCAATCTAGATAATCAACTAGTAAGATAAATGGAAAACACAAAAACACAAATTGATCAAAATAGACACGCATGTACACAAAACGAGTCAGAAAAGACTATGGGAAGAATTTTCCCCCCATCGGGGGAGGAAGTGCAGGAGCGGGTGCGGGCAGGCGCGCCTCCAATCAGTGCCCCCAATCGGAGGCGTGCCGCCATTTTACGTGGGCAGGCTAATTAAGGCCTGCCCAGCATGACGTCTGTCAGGAAGCACTATGCGCTCCCTGTGCGGGCGGCGGGGGGAATCCTTCAGCCAAGAGTGCGCTCTTTCGCGCATGTGCGCGAAAGAGCGCACTCTTCTCCCTGAGGCTAAATGCTGCCTCAGGGAGATCGGTTCCAAATGTAAAAAATGGTAAAGGTACAAAAACAAAATTACCCTGACATGTCCCTTCATGTGACACTGTCACATGAGTTGGGACATGTCCATCACTTTAAATCAAACATTTATTAAATTTTAAAAAACCCTCATGAAACCTCATCCCACCCGTGGATGAGGTTTCATGCTTTATCTGAAGCCCGCCAGGGCTCCCAACCTGCCCGCCAACCCTAAGGTTAGACAGGCAGGTCCATTAATGAGGTTAATGACTTTGTCAATGGCCTCAATAGGCCGTTGACAGGTCAGCGGGCGCACAGCTGATTCGGCTGCGCCCCCGCCGACATGAAAATAGAAATGACACGAGGTGACGTCGGGAGTTCCACCCGACATCATCCCGCATTATTTTACGCGTTGGCGAATGGGGGACGCGGCCCGCTCGCTGACTAAAGATCCTGCCCTATCAGCCCAATAAGTATCATGCTATCTGTTAAAAGGTGCAACACGTACACCATGATTCCAAGTCACTAGTAACGTTAACTCCTTGCAAAACAAATACACGGAAAACAAAGCACTTATGGTCAAGTTCAAGAAAAACTGGGAAATTCCTCTAACTCCCTATAGCAAATAACCCTGCCTCAGGAGATCAAAATGTTACCATAATGCATCATTGGACATCTTTAACTATCCTTCTTTCTTCCCCTATCCTCCAAGTCCCCGTAAATGTTTGTAGACTGTACAGGACTGGAAAAGACCATTTCCATTGCATCACACTGGTCTTGATTGTCTCACACTACTTTTCAAACAATTTCTCACACATTTTGCCTTTCCAACAAAAATTTTCCATCATCCTTCTGTAATTTATACCTTCCTTTATTTCTTCTGCCTTCTTAAGTAGACTATTCCACATGATCACTACCCTCTGTATACAGAAGTTATATTTTAACCATGCATTCATTTTAAACATGAATGGTTTTTTCAATAATATGGAGCTTAATTGAACATATTTGAGTCTGGTAGATAAGGGAAATAGGTCTCAAAACCTCTTGTTTGGAGGGCATTTTCACACTTACTTATAAAATAAATTTGCATGTTTTAAATAACATTTCCATAATAATATTTAAAGCAATCCTTAAATATTTTACTGCCTATATTCTTACCTTGTATACAAATGTGCAGACAAAGTCAATGAAGCCAACTTGAAGTTTTGGAAGTTCAGCAGCCTTGTTTCTGTCCATCATGGGCTAAAAGAGTCACGAAGAGACTAAGTAATACTTTACATAACCAGAAACACCATTCAGTTCAAAATGTGTTCATTCTGACATTTGTCACTCATTGCTCTCAAGTTAATTTTTCAAGTTACTTATTGAATTACAACCTGTTAAATACCTTGCAACAGAAAGGTTCAAGATATTATTCTATCATTTTGCATTAAGTCATTGTATCAGTACTTACAATAGGTTGCTGTTCTAATACAGTTCGTTCTAAATCACCTTGTTCCCAGAATTCGGCTGCTACAGAAAGAGCTACCTTAAATGGAAAGAGAAAATGTCAGATCTGGGACAGTGTAACAGCACGGAATTGGCTGACATCAGTTTTAATGTAGGAATATAGGGCTTCTCATTATTGTAAAGCATATTGACGTGTAAGAAATGTTGTTCAGTTCATCTATTTAATAGTTGGCTATTATTGCCATCACGGAGTCATGGGGACAGCAGTTGACTTCATCCAGTCATTCCTAGGAAGTGTCTGGTCATACTAGTTGATGATTACCATGGAGGTGTGGCAACTATTGGGAGTGGGAAACATGTCCCCAGCACTTTAACAAACATTAATTAAAGTGCACTAGGGGTAGTGGATCATGTTGGGTGGATTTCTCTTTATGGTTTTAGGATAATGAGGATGGTGTGATGGAAATCCAGAGTCTAAAGCCTAGATTTTTGTAATGACTGACAGCTTCTCCAACATTGTGAAAAGGGAAGAAAAGTTAAAATCCGAAAATCCCACCCACGGTCATGGCACCTCCCACTTTCGCAGGAATGGGCCCAGGTCGAGACTTGCGTATGCGCATTTCACAGAGGCAGCTGCCCATATAAATAAGTAGCTTCCTCCAGTCAATTCTAATTTTGGTGACCCAGGTGTGTGAAACATGATGTGTGCTGATTAGACCTGATAGGAGCAGGTCTAAACTTTGTGGAGTCCTTTGGAGCAGTGAGATATCTTTTTGGAGAGATAGGGTACCTCTTTAGATATAGTCCCAGGATACCATTGGGGGAGGTCAGTTGTCCTTTGCGAGAAGTCAGGTGCTCTTTAGGGTTATTAAGAGTAAGTGTAAAAATGTATAAACTCATTAACTGTCAAGCTCATTGGAAGCGTCAAAAGGCAGCTGTCAAACAGTTAAGCCGTTTACAACTGTCCTTTAAATCTTTGAAAAAGGCCTGGAGTGTTTTTTGTAAAAATCATTACTTGCTTTTTCACTCTGTTGACATAAGCCTGAGGGCTACTATTACTGGATTAATGCTGTATGATTGATTTCAGAACCTTCCAGTATCACAGCAAGGTGCCTTCCATTCCACAGTATGACTGACAGATCCAAGTGGTTATAGATTCTTTGGCATGGGGCTATGAATTCCAATGCTTATTTTTATAAGGGATTGCGCACTTCAATGAAATTATGTTCTCATAAGGGATTATATTGTTGAAGGGATGCAAGTGTAGTGAATGGGTTTTTATAAATGAAAGTTTTTTTAAAAATAAAGTCTACAATGGACACTTAGAACTTCATTTTATTTAATCTCTGTGTGGCTTCTGAGGTCTGCCAATGGTGGATACTGGGCAAGTTGGCATGGTAGGTGTAAGGGTAAAGGGTGGTGGCCATGAGTTGGCACTAAGTTGGCATGGTGCTATAAAGAGCCAGGGGGTTGGGCAGAAGGTTATAGGTTGGCATGGAGGGTATGAGGGGTCATAGGTGTGGTGGGTAGGGGGAACATGAGATGGCATGGAGCATATGAGAGGTCAGGGGTCAGTGAGGGGAAAGGGTTTGCATGGTTGGGACATGGGGAGTGCTTGAGGGTTTGACGGTGAGAGCTTTTTTAAAAAAAACTTCAGCACAATGCCGGGGCACAGAGGCAGGCCTTCCACCCAGCTCACCTCCACACCTGGCGGCCTCTGTACTCAATCTAGGGTTTCCCAGCCTGACTCCTAGAGAACCCCACCACCCCAGGATGAAAATTCCAACTTCCAGGGCACTTTCTCTTGGGTCAGGTTTGCGGAGACGGAAACCTGCACTCCCGACCTGAGAGCCAAAATCCAGGCCTAAGCATTGCACCCTGTGACTTTTCTGATTGGGAAACTTTCCATGGGAGGTTATTTGCTTGTCATGCTTTTCAGAGGAGAACAGGAATAACAAATATTTCTCCTGTGCTTGCTGCCTCTACTTCCTGGCTGGACCCTTTTTCTGAATTTTATACATTGGCTGAATTTTGTACATTGCTTTTAATTACACAGTCTCCTCCATTTTTCTTTTTTGTATATAGGCCTGAATTTTTCCCGTGTTGGGGGGCTCGGTGGGAGCCGGCGGGGGCGGTCGCGGAACTGACCGCCGCCTGAGATTGGCTCCACGCTGCCATTTTATGCAGGGGGGCCAATTAAGGCTCGTCCAGTGTAATATGCAAGCGGTAGCGAGCGCTACCTGTGCGGGCAGGGGGAGGAGGGAGAATCAGGTCCAGCAGTCTTTCGCGCATGTACGCGAAAGAGCGCTTTAATCTCGCGAAAGAGCGCTTCAATCTCCCTGAGGCACATGGCTGCCTCAGGGAGATTGAAGTGCTTTTGAAAAAGATAAATGAATGTAATAAAAAGTTAATGAAACATGTCCCTTCATGTCACTCTGTCACATGAGATGGGACATGTGTTTATTTTTCAGAAAAACCTTTTATTTAATGCTTTAGGAAACCTTATCCCGCTCATGGATGAGGTTTCTTAAAAAAAGGCCGCTTGGCCTTTTCGCTTGCCCGCCAACCGTAACAAACGAAACATCACAAGACAGCGCAGGCCCAACATCATCGCGCATCATTTTACGCGCCAGCATGTCGGGCCCACCCCCGCACGCCGACTGAAACATCCTGGCCATAATGTTCTCCCTGCCTTTTTTTTCTTTATTCTGCTGGCTTTGGTGTAGTACCTGACAAAGAGGACAGGATACATGTTCTGAACGCAGTGCATAACTGCCATGAGGAAGATGAGCTTGTGAGGGGAAAACGCTTTTAGAAACTATTACATTTATCAGACATAATTTGCCTTTTGCAAATCCATGCTGACTGTTCTCCTGTAATCCATGACTTTCTAACTGAGTATTAATTTTATCCTATTGTGTGAACCTGAAAAGAGAATCAAGCCTAAATGATCTGTAGTTAACTAGTTCACCCCTTTCTTCCTTCTTTAAAATGTGTTAACCTGCGAATCCTCCAGTCCTCTGGCACAATTTCCATAACTAAGAATGCTTGAAAGATTGTATGGGATGTTGGCACGTATCTACAATGATTACACAGTGAACTCTAATCATTGTTATTTTGCCCATTCCTAAATAAGGCATCAATATAAATGGGTACAAGAGATTAAATGGGGAATTATTCTGATTCATAATGCTTCAATCAACTCCTCAGCAAATTATTCAAAGAAAGAACACTTAAGCAGAAATAACACTGAAAGTTATATAATTTTTTTACCTTGCTCTGCACTTCCCAAGGTTTTGTGATGGCAGATAGATCACATGCTGTCATCATCATGGCCCTAAATTAATGATGACATGATTATATATAGAACATAAATTAAACTCAGTACTATAATCACAATAATAATTAGTACCATAATTACAAGTAACCATGGTATCAGAATTGTGGCAAATGTCTTGGATGGAAGCATAGCATAATTAATGTTTAGTTGTAAAAATGTTAAGCCAAAAAATTTCAGATTGTATAAGCTTAATTAAAGCTATGTTTCTTCATCACATTTTAAAACCCATTTGTAGATTTGAAATTTCAAAGAGATTCCATCAAAAAAAACTGGAAGTGTACTTACATGATAATTTCTTTCCTGGTTGTTTGCAGTATCATAAACTGCACCCATTCGTCAGTACTTTCATATGTTTCAGACAAATCTACTATCTTTTGAAACATTGTTCTTTTTCTGTCATGACATAGAAACACACCAATCGAATATTAAGTTAATAAAGTTTACATTTAATTGATTATTTCCAATGAAAATTAGATAAAATTCCAATCTGTGTTTAAGGTATTTGAGAAACATACTTGAAATAAAGTGCCAAATCTGTAGCAATGATGGCAATGTCCATCAGGTGTAATACATGTTCATACTGTCTTCTGTTGAGATTTTGGTAGATATTTAAATCCTGTTAAAAATCAAATAACATCCACAAAGCAAAAACATGAGACCAAATTGGCACCATCTACATTAATCTACATTGTTGTAGAAACCATGTGAAAAGGAAACTATTTTGGAGCACACTATTAACTATTTTCAAAATTCATTCTAATCTACCTTTACTTTTTCCTGATTATTTTCTCCATCATTATCTTCAGCCATATGTTTCCTATGGCAGTAGGATAGGAAAATGATTTGATTCTGTGCTTCAGAGAAAGCTGTTAATTGGATCCTGAGTCAGGTGGTGAAATATGAAACTAGACGCCAATCCTTTTCCCTGATAATATGTTTATTTACAGAATGAAGCATTACATATGTCTGCCTCCTACCTACTATCACCCACATGTCCCAGTAGTCTCTATTTATATGTGCTCTAGATACTCATGTAAATGATGCCCCTCACCTGTGTATGCTTAACCTTGGTAATGTAATTAATATACTATTAACAAAAGCCAGTCTTAAACCAATTGTTAAGAAGTATACAGGTTCACCCTGATGACATGTGTCCTTTGATTTTTCTTACCCTCCAATGGGAAGTATCTACTCTTTGGTGATTGCCTCTCCTAGAAACGTGACAGAATTAGGTGCAGTTCCGGATAGGTGATTAAACCTCTGTCCTGACAATCGGTCAGAGTCTGAATTGGTGTTACAAAGAACTGTGTCACTTGACAATAGAGTTCTTTTTAAAGATTAATATTTTTCTTTTGTTATCAAGTCAAAAGATATCAGTGCTGCATAGCTCTTGAATGTTGTGGCAACATTAAGCATTCCCAGATGAAGCATAATGTAATGGGGTAGATGCTCTAAAATTGCGCCTGAGTTCCACCAACAGATCACCAGCACTTAATCAATAATTGTGGGTTAATTTTAATTTAACTCTCCCAGCAGTAAACTTATAGGATTTCATTGACTGACCATTTTGCACCCTTCCCTATATCACTTTCCATTGTGGAAAATAAAATCAGATAGGACATAAAATAGACAATCAACCTGAACTCATCTGTTTTCCATTTAATGGGAGTTAAAATTACCATCGATATGAACATTTCCTACATCAACCATTCCATTATTCTTCCTGAAGCTTTTCTGGTGACAGAACAACAACAATGAGACTAATATACTAGCCCTGCTAAAGTCAGAGATAGAATTTCATTAAAGTGATGGAGTGAAACTGGTGGTATCAAACTGGCTGCCCACCATACGCAGTACTTGACATTCATTAAAACCGATGAAATGTTTTTGAAGTGTAGTCATTACTGTAATCTAGGGGACTATGCCAATCAATTCTGCACAGCAAAGTTCCACAAATAACAATATGATGAAAGACCAAGTAAACTGTTGAAATGGTTTAGGTTGATGAATTGTTTTAGACTAAACAACGGAACAACTGCCTTATCATGGAATGTTTTACATCCACTTCAGAGGGCAGATAGAGTCTTTGTTTATCACATTATATGAAAGGTGGCACCTCTGAGAGTGCAGCACATCGTCAGTATTACATTGCAATGTCATCCTAAATTTTGTGTTCAAGCATCCAGAATTATGCATGATACCACTATCTGACTCAGGTGAAAGTACTACAATTGAACCTTTGTGCAGTGGTAGCATTTCATAGGAGGCAAAAGAAGAGGGCATCCTTCAAATATTGATCCTTAGGGTCAGCTAGTGGATAGTCAAGTGTATAAAGAAAGGATGAAGACTGTTATACTGCTTAGACAGGTTCAGATGAAATTAAGATTGCAGGAGTGTAGAAACTAAGAAGTTTTTGTAAGTACATCTGGAGTTAATGTGCATTGCTAAGTTAATGATGGAGGTTAGAATCATACAGGAAAGGGTGCACTTATATGTTGCTGACATCTTTGTTTAGCTAATGATGATTGGCATGGTAATGGCAAAGAGAGCTGATGTGTTTGCTGGGCAGCAAAAAAAAATCCTGAACCATTCCTACTTTTTCTTAATTTTTCCTGGGATATGGTTGTCTCTGACTATGCCAATATTTGTTGCCCAACCCTAGTTACCCTTGAGAAGGTGGTAGTGAGCTGCCTTCTTGAACTGCTGCAATCCATCTGGTGCAGGTACACCCACAGTGCTGTTAGGAAGGGAGTTCCAGGATTTTGATTCAGTGACAGGAAGGAACGACAATATAATTCCAAGTCAGGATGGCATGTGGCTTGGAGGGTAACTTGCAGTAACTCTGCGAAAATGGCAAGGAAATTCATCACCCTAGTATCAATAGAAAGTAGAAAAAGAACAAAGGAGGACTATTATATTTGCCAAAAACAAACATGTCTTTCAGGTAGTTTTGCTTACATCAAAGATTCCAAGGTTAAGCTTAGCACAAAGGCAGTGAAAATAGTGTGGTATCGATGCCAAAAAGTGTGGTGTTCTGCATGCATTAAATGTGAAATAGCCTACGCTGATGGTGTAATTTTAAGTGAATATAATAAGAATTTCCCTCTATTTTTGTGTAAGCCACTGGTTAATATTGAAAATGTTAATGAAAATAACCACAGAAATGCCAGCTACCTAAAAGCACCATCAATTCATGTTCTTGGCATTCTTTTTCCAATGATCCTTGTATGTAAAATCATATGTAATCTCATTTTCTGATCTCTGTATATTGACTTTTTCTAATTTTTTGACATAATAATCTCTTAATATACATAAAATATTTAAAATTTGTAAAACATATTCAACTTGTGTGTTAGGACCACCATCTTCTACTCCACCACTTCTTGCCTTTGCTTCTGTTTTCTGAGGATTAACACAGTTGTGACATACCTCATCTTGGAGCAGAGTCTTGCTAAACTCCAGGTGATGACGTTCCATAATGGATGAGCCATGAAGTTTTGCCAATGGATCCTGTGACCTATTGTATTCATGAAATGTAATTAATAAGACTGTTTCTTATAATAGCATAGTGGTCAAAATAAGTGCAATAACACATGACAACTACCTTTAGTAATGATTACTCACTTCATTTGATAGAGATTGTTTGTTCCTCTGTGATCAATGTCATGGCAAAATGCAGCTGTCACCATGGCTAAAGCCTCCAGATCTGTGTAGTAGCGCTTTAGTTTTCCAGTCTAAAGCGAAGTTCATAGGGTAGTGTTAATGGTCCAGAATTTTTTGGTATATATGTTTTGTTTTCATAACAACTAAACAATACTAATAAAAGGTTGCACTAGATAGCATCTGCAGCACCACTACTGATATAATATTTAAGAAAAACTGAGCCGAAATGAAAATGCAATGTAATGCAAACCCTTTCCACTTGTTTTAAATAAGTGCTTATGAACAAATCACTGGCAATTTGGATTTTGCACATTAGGTGGTAACTCTCACTTTTGTTTATTCAATTATGAGATGTGGGTATTGCTGGCAAAGCCAGCATTTATTGCACTGAGGGTGCTGAATCTTTGGAATTCTCTACCCCAGAGGGTTGTGGAAGCTTAATCATTGAGCATGTTCAAGACAGAAATCAATAGATTTCTGGATACTAATGATATCAAGGGACATGGGGATAGCACGGGAATGTGGTGTTGAGGTAGATGATCAGCCATGATCTAATTGCATGGTGGAGCAGGCTCGACAAGCCGAATGGTCTACCTCTGCTCCTATGTTCCTATGTTCCTACATCCATAACTGACTTCAAGGAGGCAGTGGTGAGTTGCCTCTTGAACCATTGCAGTCCATGTGGTGTGTTATTTTGATGCTATTTTGAAAGAAATTCCAGGATTTTGACTCAGCGAAAACAAAGGCATGGCAATATAATTCCAAGTCAGGATGCTATGTGACTTGGAGAGTAGATGCTAGTCTCATAGCTATAAAGCAGCAGCTTGGCTAGAGGTGTGGCCAGCTCAGGAGCACAAGTCCAAAGCACTGAAGCCAGAATGTTATTGGAGCCCATAGCCTTTGCTGAATCCAGTGTTGTTCAGCTGTTTCTTGAAATTGACAAAGACAGGCTTCTGTGATGGTGAGGGCCTCAGGAGGAGGCTGAGATGGATCATCCACTTACACTTCTATCTGAAAATGGCTGCAAATGCTTCAGCCTTGTTTTTTGCACTCACATGTTGGTCTCCACCATCACTGAGAAGAGGGGTGTTCAAGGAGCTTCTTCCTCCCAGTAGATGCTGAATTGTCCACAAACGTTCATAACGAGATGTGGTTGGTTCATGAGAACAACCTCCTGCTCCCTCAAACCTATTCTCACTAAACTGTTGACCACCCAAACCCACAACCACTACCACCTAGAAGGACAAGGGCAGCAGATAGATGGGAACGCCACCACCTGGAAGTTCCCCTCCAAGCCACTCACCATCCTGACTTGGAAATACATCACTGTTCCTTCATTGTCGCTGGGTCAAAATCCTGGAACTCCCTTCCTAACAGCACTGTGGGTGTACCTACACCACGGGCTGCAGTGGTTCAAGATGGCAGTTCACCACGGCCTTCTCGAGGGCAACTAGGGATGGGCAATACATGCTGGCCCAGCCAGCAAAGCCCACATCCCGTGAATGAATACAAAAAAAACCCAAGCTCCCTTCCTGGACCCTGTATTAGCAGATATTGTTAATAGTTCTCTTTCTTCAGGTACTGTCTCTCCTTATAAACTGCCGTCATCCATCCCTTTCTCATCCATCCCAACTCTTGACCTCACATTCATGCAAACTATTATCTCATCTCCAATTTCCCTTTCCTTGCCAAACTTCTTGAATGTGTTGTCTCCCAAATGTATACTTAACTTTCACAGAACTCCCTCTAATCAGGTTTCTGCCCCTGTCACATTATCAAAACAGATCTTTTGAAAGATACAAATGACATCCCATGTGACTCTGACAAAGGTAACTTACAACTTCTTTTCCTTCTCAAGTTGCCTTTGAGATAGTTGGCCACACCATCCTCTTCCACTGCTTCTCCACTGTCATCCAACTGAATGAGACTGCACTTACCTGATTCCATTCTTATCTAATCGTAGCCAGGGTATCCCTTGCAATAATTTCTCTTCCACTTGCACACTGTCATCACTGCTGTTCCACAAGGACCTATCCATGGCCCCCTCCTATTTCTCATCTACATGCTGCCTCTTAGTGACATCATCTAAAAGCACAGCATTAGTTTTTACATGTACGCTGATGACATCTATTTCTACATCTCTCCACTAACCATTAACCCCCTCCATTCCTTCACTGTTGTTAAATCATTTGGGGTGAGGAGATGGCGTAGTGGTATTGCCGGTGGACTAGTAATCCAGAAACCCAGGGTAGCGCACTGAGGACCAGGGTTTGAATCCCACCACAGCAGATGGTAGGACAGACCCAGCAGAGGTGGCGACACAGTGGTATACAGTCAGGAGGGATTTGCCCTGGGAGTCCTCAACATTGACTGCGGACCCCGTGGCGTCTCATGGCACCAGGTCAAACACGGGCAAGGAAACCTCCTGCTGATTACCATGTACCGCCCTCCCTCAGCTGATGATCAGTGCTCCTCCATGTTGAACACCACTTGGGGGAAGCACTAAGGGTGGCAAGGGTGCAGAATGTACTCTAGGTGGGGCACTTCAATGTCCATCACCAAGTGTGGCTCGGTAGCACCACTACTGACTGAGCTGGCCAAGTCCTAAAGGACATAGCTGCTAGACTGGGTTTGTGGCAGGTGGTGAGGGAACCAACAAGACGGAAAAACATACTTGACCTCATCCTCACCAACCTGCCTGCCGTAGATGCATCTGTCCATGACAGGTAGGAGTGACCATCGCACAGTCATTGTGGAGACGAGGTCCCATCTTCACATTGAGGATACCCTCCATCACGTTGTGTGGCACTACCACCATGCTAAATGGGATAGATTTCAAACAGCTCTAGCAACTCAAGGCTGGGCATCCATGAGGTGCTGTGGACTATCAGCAGCAGCAGAATTGTACTCAAACACAATCTGTAACCTCATGGCCCAGCATATCCCCCACTCCACCATTACCATCAAGCCAGGGGATCAGCCCTGGTTCAATGAAGAGTGCATGCCAGAAGGGCATGCTAGGAGCAGCACCAGGCATACTTAAAAATGAGGTTACAACCAGGTGAAACCATAACACAAGACTACTTGCGTGCCAAACAGCATAAGCAGCTAGTGATAGACAGAGCTAAGCAACCCCAAAGCCAATGGATCAGATCTAAGCTCTGCAGCCCTCCCACATCCAGTCATGAATAGTGGTGGGCACTTAAGCAACTCACTGGAGGAGGTGGCTCCACAAATATCTCCTATAATGGGGGAGCCCAGCACCCCAGTGCAAAAGATAAAGCTGAAGTATTTGCTACAATCTTCAGCCAGAAGTGCCAAGTGGATGATCCATCTCGGCCTCCTCTAGAGGTCCCCAGCATCACAGATGCCAGTCTTCAGCCAATTCAACTCACTCCACATGATATCAAAGACTATGGGCCCTGACAATATTCAGGCAATAGTACTGAAGACTTTTGCTCCAGAACTTGCTATTACCCTAGCCAAGCTGTTCCAGTACAGCTACAACACTGGCATTTACGCGGCTATGTGGAAAATTGCCCAGGTATGTCCTGTATACAAAAAGCAGGACAAGTCCAACCCGGCCAATTACAGTCCCATCAGTCTACTCTCAATCATCAGTTAAGTAATGGAAGGGGTCATCAACGGTGCTATCAAGCAGCACTTGCTTAGCAATAACCTGCTCACTGATGCCCAGTTTGGCTTCTGCAAGGGCCACTCAGCTTCTGACCTCATTACAGCCTTGGTTAAAACATGGACAAAAGAACTGAACTCCCGAGGTGAGATGAGGGTGACTGCCCTCGACATCAAAGCCTCATTTGACCAAGTGTGGCATCAAGGAGCCTGAGAAAAACTTGAGTCAATGGGAATCGAGAAAAACTCTCCAATGGTTGGTAAAATGGTTGTGGTTGTTGGAGGTCAGTCATTTCAGCTCCAGGACATCACTGCATGAGTTCCTCAGGGTAGTGTTCTAGGCCCAACCATCTTCAGCTGCTTTATCAATGACTTCCCTTCCATCATAAGGTCAGAAGTGGGGATGTTCGCTGATGATCGTACAATGTTCAACACCATTCGCAACTCCTCAGATACTGAAGCAGTCCATGTCCAAATGCAGCAAGACCTGGACAATATCCAAGCTTGGGCTGATAAGTGGCAAGGAACATTTGTGCTACACAAGAGCCAGGCATTGGCCATCTCCAACAAGAGAGAATCTAACCATCACCCCTTGATGTTCAATGGCATTAGCATCACTGAATCCCTCACTATCAACCTCCTGGGGATTACCATTGACCAGAAACTGAACTGGCCTAGCCATATAAATACTGTGGCTACAAGAGCAAGTCAGAGGCTAGGAATCCTGTGACAAGTAACTCACCTCCTGTGTCCCCAAAGCCTGTCCACCATCTACAAGGCACAAGGCAGGAGTGTGAAGGAATATTCTCCACTTACCTGGACCAATGCAGCTCTCACAACACTCAAGAAGTTTGACACCATCCAGAACATGGCAGCCCACTTGACTGGCACCCCTTCTACAAACATTCACTCCCTCCACCACTGATACACAATAGCAGCAGTGTGGGCCATCTACAAGATGCACTTTAGGAATTCACAAAGGCTCCTTAGATAGCACCTTCCAAACCCATGACTATTACCACATAGAAGGACAAGGGCAGCAAATAAATGGGAACACCAGCACCTGGAAGTTCCCCTCCAAGTCATTCATCACCCTGACTTGGAAATATTTCGCTGTTCCTTCACTGTCCCTGGATCAAAATCCTGGAACTCCCTCCCTAACAGCACTGTGGGTGTACCTACACCACATGCACTGCAGCAATTCAAGAAGGCAGCTCACCAGCACCTTCTCAAGGGCAATCAAAGGGATGGGCAATAAATGCTGGCCTAGCCAGAAAAGCCCACATTCCCTGAATTCATAAAAAAAAAATCAGACTGCTTATCTAACATCCCATGCTAGAGGATCAGAAATTTCCTCCGATTAAATATTAGGAAGACCAAAGCCATTATCTTCAGTCTCTGCTCCAAAGTCTGTTGCATAGTGACTAACTCCATTCCTCACCCTGGCAACTGTCTGAGACTAAATCACACTGTTACAACCTTGGTGTCATATTTGATCCCAAGATATGCTGCTGACATCATATCTGCATCATCATTTAGACCGCTGATTTTCACCTCTGTAATATCAGCCAACTCTGCTCCTGCTTCAGCTCAAACTGCTGCTGAAACCCTCATCCATGCCTTTGTTATCTCCAGACTTGGCTAATCTATGCTCTTCTGACCAGCCTCCCCCATTCGACCCTCCATAACTTGAGGTTATCCAAAACTTTGCTGCCCCTGTTCTTACTTGTGTCTTTCAACCATCAACCATGTGCTCGTTGACCCCCACTGGCTATCGGTGAAGCAATGCCTCACTTTTAAAATTCTCATCCATGTTTTATAATCCCTTTATGGCCTCACCCCTCCCTATCTCTGTAATTTCTTCCAACTCCAGAACCCTTCAAAGTATTGGCCTTCATGTTCATCATTTCCAATTTTAATTGCTCCACTGTAGGTGGTCGTGCCTTCCACTGTCTAGGCCATAAGCCTTTCTGTCTCTCTACCTCTTTCTTTCCTCCTTTAAGGTATTTCTTAAAATTTACCTCTTTGACAAAACTTTTGACCATTTGTCCGAATATTTCCTTAGGTGACTTGGTGTCAAATTCTGCTTCATAATGCTCCTGCGATGTTTTGTTACATTATAGCCACTATATAAATACAAGTCGTTGTTGATATTGTTGCTGACTGCAGACCTTTGATTTGGTTCATTGGTTGTGTGATTGTTTAGCTGTCTTAGCATGCTATTTATTGTGCACACAGTCCTGTGTTACGTCTTCACCAGGTTGCCATCTCATTTTTAAGTAAATCTGGTGCTGCTCCTGATATATTCTTCTGCCATCCTCATCAAATAAGGATTGGTCCCTGGCTCAGTGGTTATGGTAGAGTGAGGGTTACGCTGGCCCGTGTGGTTACATATTGTGGTGGAAAATAATTCTGCTGTTTCTGAGGGATCACAACACCTTATGTATGCCCAGCTTTGAGCTGCTGGATCTGCCCCGAATTTATCCCATTTAGCATGGTGGTAGTGTCATGCAACACAATGGGAGGGTTTTTACTTTGTGAGGAGAGGACTTTGTTTCCACAAGGACTGTGCAGTAATTAGTCATACCATTGCTGACAAGGGCAGATGCATCTATGAAAGGTAGATTGGAGAGGATGAACTCAGGTAAAGTTTTAGCCCTTGTTGATTCTTTCACCAAATGCCACAAGCTCAGACTGGCACCTATGTCCTTCAAGAGTTACCCAGCTCTATCAGTGTGGTGCTACAATGTTGCTCCTGGTATTGGACAGTGAAATCCCCTACCCACAATACCTTCTGTGCCCTTGCTACCCTCAGTCCTTCTTCTAATGGTGTTCAACAGGGAAGAGTACTGATTCATCAACTGGGGAAACCCACCCTTGTCAATGTCAGGGCTAATGTCTCCAATTGCATTTCATAAATTAAGTGATTTAATTCAGGTTAGAGGGTTACAGGGGAAAAGCAGGGGAGTAGGACTAGATGAATTGCTTTTACAGAGAGTAAGCACAGGCATAAAAGGCTGAATGGCCTCCTTCTGTGCTGTGACCATTGTGTGATTCTAAAACTGATTTCATCTGGAAAACCAACAAAACAAATTCTTACCATGAGCAGTGCAAACATGGTGTGTCCAACATTGAACCCATGGCGCCAGTTGTGATAGGTGATTTTTCTGTATCCTTTACTCAGAGAATAAATGAAACGGACCAATACCTGCAGCATGGAAAAAAATTTTGTCGCTACTTTATTCTTAATAAAACATTACTTTTTGAGATAAGTTGATCTTCAAGTTCACATCAGCTGAGTATGTTTGCCATGATTTGTGGTAATTTTTCCAAAAGACCAAGTCATTTTCTGTTGAACTGCATTTCTCTAAAGCAACCCTTTCATTAGAACAGTTACTACAGGCCAGGTTTCATTGCCTCAGTCCTTGTCAGAATGGAGACGAAAGGGCTCTAAAAATGCTGGGCGGGACACAATTCCAGGATTCCTGCCTTCATTCCTATTTTTTGCAATTTACAGCAGTGGTGATAAGGGTGCAGTTTGCAAACACGCATGCAGCACACCCGACCTTGCTGGCTCTATTCTGGGGTGGGTTATTAGACCTCTTCAATTTTGATAGAGTTGGCTCGACTTTTGCAGGAGACGTGGTTTATGACTCCTCAGATGAGTCGTAAACCTGTACAGAACCAATGAGCCATATAATAACACTGCTAAGTCTTTGAAATGCCCATGAAATAAAAAGAAAACTGCCATTCAAAAATCCCTTTGAAAAACATTGCCCCGCTTATATTCTCATAAAACTGTCGATGGGCAGTGAAAGCCCCATTGAAGAAACCTTTAATTCTCTTAGCACATCTTAATCATGTACAAATAAACAAACAAGCATTGAAAAAAACACTTCAAAGGAAGATAAACTTCTTACAAGCTAATAAAACTGTCAATTAAACCAAGCTAGCAGTACCCTTCAGATTGCGTAAACGGCCCCCACATAGATGAATGTATTAATCATTCTTGTAGCTCAGCCAAGCATTCAGCACATGCTTGCCTCCTTGGGATAAAAATACAGAAGGTGGCACTGCCAAGATGGAGGCGGGATCATGGAGTTGGGAAAATTCCAAACTCCTGATTCCCATCTCAAAGACGAAAAGCTGGCATGACAAGTCAGAAATATTTAATTGGCTATGAAGCACTTGCGGACATTCTGAAGTTTTTAATTGTGCTACTTAAATGCAAGTTGTTTCTCACAGGGCAGAATCGCCCCAGATGCGCACTAAGTATGGTAGCGGGTGGGTAAAACGACGTTTTTACCACCGGCTGCAATGGCGGGTTTTCACGCCATATCATCCCAAGCATGCTGCATTACTTAGGCATTCCCGGGAAACATATCGTTTCCAAGGCAGCGGGCCCTTATTCGCCTGCAATGCCATCACCTCACCACTTCAGCACATCGGGCGCCATACTTAAAGTCCAGCTGCGTGCACACTTCTCAGTGCTTCCAGCCCATGACTGCTGCAGCAAAGATGTCCACGAAAGGCAAAAAGACTTCAGCCCTCATGTTTAGCGACGCATCACTGGAACACCTTTTGGATGCTGTGGAGACCCACCGCGATGTCCTCTATGCCCACTCTAGCCACAGGATGGGCAGTGGCACAACCAGGCTTGGGAGGTGGTGGCAACTGTGATCAGCACCAATGCTCTTCAAAAGGACAGACACCAAGCGTGGCAAGAGGATGAATCATCTCCTTCATTCCACCAGGTTAAGTCACTCTTCTCACCCTCTCAATTCATACACTCACAAACCCATCACACATCCACAGGGATCTCACTCACTGCCAGTTCAAGGGGCATCAACATTCAATCTCTCATACACACCTTCATTGTCCTCATTCCATCCATGGGACCACTTACCGCCTACACATGCCAGGTATACTTATCATCTGGCCTGGCAGGTGTCCTGCTTACACTCTCTCATCTCTATTCATGCAGGACAAGCTGGCACACAACAAGTCGGGAGGTTGCAGATGAGATGATGGAGGAATGTCTGAAATCAAGGTCCTCATGGATTTTGAAAACAGAGCCATCCTGCTGGCTGGCAACGATCTGGACCGGTCCTGTGCTGACAGTGAGGTCGGCGCTGCTCTATCAAGTGAGGATCCAGCAGTGCAACATCTGTCAGGCAACCATTCTGTGAGTGATGTGTCCTGTTTCACAGGACACTGCCATGCACTAATTATCTCTCCTTGCTTCCACAGGCACATCTGCCAAACAGCCGATGGAGTCCACAACTCAGGGCCTCCAATTAACTCCCAAAGAAACCTCTGAAGAGGAATCTGAAGGCAGCCTCCTTGAAGTCCTGTCACAACGCTCACCCACAGCCTCCAACAGTGCAGAGACACATGCCTATGTGGGACTTTGCTTTAGAATAGCCTCGGGATCACAATCTGGTGAGCACATTACACTGTCTGATCCACAGCAGGCACCAGAATGGACTTCCCAGGTGTTCAGCATTCAGAGGACTGCTGGAGGACAGAATGTAAAAATAAAAACAAAAAACTGCAGATGCTGGAAATCCAAAACAAAAACAGAAATACCTGGAAAAACTTAGCAGGTCTGGCAGCATTGGCGGAGAAGAACAAAGTTGACGTTTCGAGTCCTCATGACCCTTCAACAGAACTAAGTAGAAATAGGAAAGGGGTGAAATATAAGCTGGTTTAAGGGGGAGGCGGGGGGAGTGGGGGAGAAGGGGGGGTGGTGGTTGTTGGGACAAGCAAGCAGTGATACCCCCCCAACTCCCCCTTAAACCAGCTTATATTTCATCCCTTTCCTATTTCTACTTAGTTCTGTTGAAGGGTCATGAGTTTTTCCAGGTATTTCTGTTTTTGTTGAGGCCAGAATGTTGCTGAGCCTGAGTCAGATGACAAGCCTCTGGATTCAGGCATGTCACAGTTGCTGGAGCTGCAAAGGCAAGCTCAGGAACATCAGGATGGGATGTCCGCTGCACACCTCAGATTGCCAGGCACAATGGAGCAGTCCATCCACCTTCAGGCTGAGGTGATAGTGCTGGCATGCCAACACTGGTAGGATGGCGGCCGCCATGGAGAACTTGGTCCAGGACGTTGCTCCTGCACTGCTGCATGGGCTTAACTCTATTGCTGATGCTAGAATTGGCCTCCAACAGTGTGTACACGAGAGGGGTGTGGGGCAGCTCGAACTCACTCCAGCTACCCCTTGGGCAACCATAGGGATGAGGATCAGCAGGTGTTCCCCCCCCACGCCCCCCCAGGGCCATCCATCCAGGAGCCTCTGGGGGTTTGACTGGCCCATCCAATGCCCCTCTTTCTGAGATCTCAGCAGCTCCAGCTCCACAGGCTGAGGAGGGCACCAGGGACATACAGCAGGACCCCAAAAGCAGGCTGGGGCCCTCCAAATCTCAGCCATCCAGAGGATGCCCGCCAAGGTCATCACAGACAGGGCATAGCAGTCAGCAGGCTGCCTCCACCTCCACTGTGGATGTCTGGGGAGCACCTAGACGTAGGGAAATGGTTAAGGAGAATTAGATGCACAGCCTAGGTGCATGCTGTTCACTATTGTCAATAAACTCCTAAGAATGTCTCCCTGCCTATAGCTCCTTTTTCTGATGAGCAGTGTTCATGTCACTCAGATGTGAAACCTCTCTGCACGTGATAAAGGCAGGTGTCTCAATCCAGGGCCTCTTCCCTGTGCTTTGTACAGCCTTCAGGCCAAAGTGATGGTCCGGCCTCACACTCCCTGAACACATTAGTGATGCCTGTACCTGTGTGATGCTTGTCATTGCTGCCAGAATGTTGTGGGCAGGCGCCACAGAGTTCTCTCATTCTCTCTGTGTGCTCTCAGCACCTTTAAGGCAGAGCGTCCATCTCTTTAGCATCTGTGCCCAGTGACACTGTGCTCCTGAAGGAGTCAGGTGCTGAAGGCGGACAAAGGATCAGGTGCATCTAAAGTTGCGTCTCTAAGATATGACCCTGATCACAGAGCGCAAGAGAGCTGCCCTCAGCCAGGCAGGAGTCAGACATTCTCAGAGTGAAGATCTATGGAGTGTCCTCACTGTATGTCATCATCATCCTCCTGCAATCGAGTGACTATTAGGGCTTCCGCTACAACTCCATGGCAGGAGCATTATCACAGAGGGTATGCACGCTGCCATAAGCCAGGCTGGAATCAAATGTTCACAGATGTGATGTGAGGATCTATGGTGTCTCCTCACTGCATGCCGTCATCATCCTCCACAAATCTAGCAGCTACGAGGGCCTCCCAAGCGCGCCAGCCTCCACTAGCAGGTGCGAGGGCCTCATCCCTATCATAGTCGCCTTCAAGGACCTCCTCACCCTCATCCCCATAGGCATCCTCCTCATCGAAGGAGACCTCCACCTCCTCCATCTCCTCCTCAGCCAGCTCCTCTCCCTGTTGAAGCACTAGGTTGTAAAGGGTGCAGCAGAAGATGACAATGTGTGACACCCTCTGTGGAGTGTATTGCAGGGCTCCACCAGATCTGTCCAGGCACCTGAATCTCATTTTTAACATCCCGATGGTTTGCTCCACCAAGTTGTGAGCTGCAGCATGAGCCTCATTGTACCTTTGCTCTGCTGCAGTCTGAGGCCGCCGCACTGGTGTCATCAGCCACATCACCTGCGGCTAGCCCTTGTCCGTGAGGATCCATCCCCGCAGCTTCTGTGGACCCTGGAATACACCAGGGATCTGTGACCGACTGGGATTGCAGGAATCATGCACGCTCCCTGAAAGCCATGTGCTGACCTGCAGGATGTGTTTCTGGTGGTCACACACCAACTGCACATTCAGCGAATGGAATCCCTTGTAGTTGATGTAGTTGACTGCGCGTTGTGATGGAGACCTGAGCGCCACGTGAGTGCAGTCGATGGCATCCTGCATCTGTGGGAAACCCAAGACCTGGGCAAATCCAATCGCTCTTGTGTCCCGACTGTCCTGGCCCCGGCGAAACCCAGAAAGTTGTGGGCCCTCGCAAAGATGGCATCCGTGACCTCATGGATGTATTTGTTGGTGAAGGCTTGTGACATACCACAGATGTCACCTGTGGAGCCATGGAAGGATCCACTGGGGTAGAAATTGAGCGCTGCTGTCACTTTCATGGCCACTGGCATTGGATGCCCTCCATGTCCCCGTAGCGCCAAATCCTGCAGCAGGTGGCAGATGTGTTGCTTAGACATGCGCAGTCTCCGGCGACACTGGATCTCAGAAGTCTGCAGGAATGAAAGGCGGTGTCTATAGATGCTGGGTGTCACTAAGCGCCGACCAGTGTTGGCTCATTGTGGCTCTTTGGCGGCATATGTGGGAGCCCCAGCTGCCCATTCTGCACAGCCAGACCCCTCAGTCACTTTCCCCTCCATCGTTTTAGCTCTCTGTACGCCACAAGGCATACAGCTAGGTCACCAGGCTCCATGATCCTGATGTACTCCTCCTGGAGGATGAAAGAAAGAGGGTGGGTTAGCCTGGGTGCACTAAGAAACTGTCCTGGTTAAGTGTGAAGGCCTCTTAACGCATCCCAAAGAGTCCTGGCCACCATTTGGATGGCCAGAGATTAGTGCACTGCGTGGCTGCCTGAAACGCCACCCATCTCCATACTATTCCACCTGACCGATTGGCGGCAGCTTTTCCCATTGGACTGCATGTTGTGCTCTCAGCTCAGGTGCAGACATTCTCCTATCCCATGCTGCAAGGCTGCACTGTTAGCTTGAACCAAGAGGGAGACTAGTCCAAACCGGAATTGCAAGGGGTTGCAAACATTGCAAGGGGCTGTGAGCACCTCCACCAGTGACTGTTCCATGGCCAACTTTCGCAAGGAGATTGTACAATATGCCCAGTCATCGAACTGTTCTGCAGTTCACTAAAACGCTGATTACTTTGCAGTCTGTGCTCGGGGGGTGAAAAGCTTTGGAGCACTTGGTGGCACTTTGATGCCTCTGTGTTGCTTGAGTGGGCAGATAAGCTAGAAGCCCAACCCCAATCATATCAATGGCTGCGCCTGAATTGTCTCAGTTGCAGAGGAATGGTTACTTTATATAAGTTTCCCTAATGCATGGCCACATCCCTCGCCCACCCTACCCCCAAGCCTGAATGCTTGTGTGTTACATTCAACCACAAGGCAGCCCTACCACCCCAGCCTAAGTCGCCTCAACTGCAAGGCTGCCCTTACCCCCCCACCAACCCCAAGTCACCTCAGCCGCAGGACTGCCCTTGCCATCCCCACGCCCCCTGCCCCAAGTCACCTCAACTGCAGGGCTGCCCTTGCCCCCGCAACATGCCTCAAGCTTGAAGTCCAACAGGTGACCCTGGCGAGTGCTGTATAACGTTACTGTGCACTCACCTCCATGTTCCCCTCAAAGTGCAGGCCGCCAAGTGCATGCATTTTATATGCTGTTGCAAAACATGTCCGCATGCTTTTCCGCCGACGTGGGCAGATGATCCAGCAGGGGGGACGATTCTGGTGGACAGGCCTAATATTGATATGCAGATGTATTGCAATGAGATTCCCGACGTCTGATGGTGGGAAACGCGGCTCGCCATTGGCGGGCTGAGCGGATGATCACAAACTGATTTCACGCCGTCGTGAAACTGATCATGCCATATTGTCTGCTCACACCATCGAACACGCCCAATGTCGGTGGGCATGGAAAATCCCGACCATAGTGTCTTGGTAGGACTTCTGCCTACTGCCTAACTGTATCCCAATCCTGCTCAAGTTCCCTGAGTTAGAGGCCAATATGTAATCATGATAGGTTCCCAACCAATTCTCACTAGTTGACCCCAGGAAAATCCAGGTGTTGCAGAGACAGGACCACCTTTCTAGCACCAGAAGATATGCAAGGAAACATTAAAGGAGCCCTTGTGAGATTGAGGCTTTCAGTAGGTATTGGATAAGACAGAGAAGGAGGAATCCTCTATCAGCCCCTTTCCATTTTCTTTTAAAATGTAGGACCATTGCTTTCAGTACTCAGGCCTACTGCCACCTTAGCGAAGCAGTCCTGGGGACCAGCATTTTGCTGGTTAGGTAGGGGCAAAATGAGCTGGAAACCTGGGCCCCACATCTTCACCAGCATTTGCTTTTGTTAATCAGAAGTGGTTCCGAGTTTGAGGAGGAGGGAAAGAAATCAGGTTTGTCTTTCCCTGTTGTTTCCCTTTAACTCTTGCCTGATCTAGGGTGCAGAATAAAAGAGGAAAATCTAGATCCATATCTGAATATCCCGGAAAGCTTTAGCAGAAATAGAAAAATTACATTTCATTACCATGAAATTTAAAATGTATGAAGTATACAGAGTGGATTACCATAACCTGGATTATATGAAAACTATAGTTATTTTGAAGCCTTTTCTACATCGCTAATCTAGATAGTTATTGGTTTCTCCAACTGATCTCAACATCCAATGATCTTAACTGGAGAACAGCCGATGGTAAAATTCACTCATTTCTTCTCAAATTGAAAGGGTTAAAAAAGAATGATGATACTTCAACCATAATGGCTGGAGTCTTCTTCCCCTGTAGGAGTCAAGGAAGGAGGCGGGTGGGCCTGAGAATTTGGCAGGCTGGCGTCAGGATTGAAACCCAATTCCTTCCTGCCTCCACTGGAAGTAAGTTTTAGGTGGGAAGGCCCATGGTCGACCATCCCGCCCTGCCTCCATCTGAGTCCCTTAAGTGGCCAATTAACGGCCTCTTCCTGTCTCTGTTGCAATCTTCCCAGCTCCAGGTGGGATTGCCAACATATGGCCTGCATAACTGGTAAAACTGTGCAGTCTGTATGTCGCTGGAAGGTTGCGGGGGGCGGGGTGGTCCTTCAATCTGCATTGATATATGCATGATCAAGGGCATGGACATGGGGCGGCTGCAAGCGGCCACACCCCTGCTCTTGCTGCCAATCCCCAGCCCACGAGACCGCAACCCCATCCCCAACAGCACTTACCATTTTCCTGGGTGTTCTGCAATCCTGGGATTCCATAGGTGTTGTTCCTGCAGCAGCCACAGCCTCCTCTGTGGCAGTGCTGAGTGCAAGAGCTGCCAGCTTCTGATTGGCTGGCAGGTCTTGGCGGGCAGGAAGTCATCTGCTATGGTCCTCAGTCTGGAGGAAGGCCCGCTGCTGTCTACTTAGCTGCCTGATCGGCAAAAGGTTTTGCGGGCCTTCCTCTCCTCAGACTCAGAGTGGAAGTCTTGTTGCTTTTTCAGACAACGAGTGAGACATCCGCTGAGAACGGAAGATTCCACCCAATGTTGCAGAATCATTACTGAATTAAAAAGTTACAATTATAATCTGCTAAACCACACATACAAAATTCATTGGCTATTTGCACACAAAACAAAATTCATAATGTGCGCATTAAGCAGCAATAGATTACTACAACTCTTTTTAAATCACATTTAATTGGTATGCAGTGTAGGTGTATAAAATTACTCACCGCCTGTGGTATGTGGAACTTCTCAACAACACCAAGTTCATAATACATCCGTATTCCACATTTCACAAGCTCCAATGGAGACCATTCAAAATCACAAAAGCGAAATTCAAGGAGTTCTGATTCTTTAGCATCTGGAAGTTCTTTAACCTTAAAAATAAGACAAAACAAAGAGGTGAATAATGATAGACAGTGGAGTGGAATTTCTGAAGGTCTTATTCTGAGCTCTTATCATTACTTCAGTAGAAACCAAACAGAGATGACAGATGACCATGGTTGGCATGGTGCAAGCAGAGGGACAGTCACCTTAAGTTCTCCAGTAAGGCTTCGAGTAGCAACTTTGCAACAGCAATGGTCAGATCTGAGAATAGGTACTGGACTTTCACGGAGTCCTGAAGGATCTGTGGCCCTTTAAAAATAGCGAGGGGTTGGGGGCTGGGGGCAGGGGGCGGGGCGGAATCTGAGTGTGGAAGTCCCACCCCATTTCCAATAGATCCAACTTCTGCCAGTAGGGAAAAGGGGACAGGGTGTGAATCACACAGGAAGGGAACCCAAAATCAGCAGGGCCATTTGAATTTAGCACTTAAATCAAATAGACCTCATTTAGGCTGCTGCAATGGACTTAACCTGCAGTTTGGGAGTCCTGAATCGATGGAGTAGATGCTCTTGAAGGGTGGATAATGTCTGTATAACTGTCATGATCTGAGGCTTTTTTAAATGCCCCAGTGTTTAAAATTTGAAAATAAACAGGCTGCAACTGTCAGTGACAGTTAAAAAAACCTTTGTTGGACTGCCTTGATTGACAGGTGTAGGTTAGAAAAAAGCAGAGTCTGGCCACACAATTTCATTGGAGTTCTTTGTTGACATTTTTCCAAGGGCTATTATTACATCATTACGAATGCTTGGTTTAGTTTCAAGAACTACTATCATCTCAGCTGGGGTTTCTGAGCTCACAGTTTGATTGACAGTTTAAAGAGTCTATTAAAGGGTTAGATGTCTTTGATGTGGGGCCTGAATAGAATTTTGTTTGATTTTATAAGGGATTAACCACTTGAGGAACTTTAAAAGCTTTGAATGGATTGTATGAATGGGAGTTGTTTCATTATCAAGTGTGTAGGAGCGAGAGCTGAATTAGATTGTTAGAAGTTTATTTTTTTCATCTTCACATGACTCCTGAGGTCTGCCCATGGTGGATACTGGGTGAGTGGCCATGGGGGGTGGGGCAGGTCATGGGGGATAGGTAGGGGAGGAAGGGGTGTAAGGCATGAGGGCTAGAGAGCCTAAAATCTTTTTAAAAACTGGGACAAAGTCCCAGAGAACTGAGCCAATTCTTCTAACCAGGCTGCCTCAGCATTTGGCAACCTCCGTTGCTGCCTATGCTTTGCTTCATGGGTCAGCCGGACCGGCTCTATCCCACACAGCACCCCTCCCCACCTCATCAGAGCTAAAATTGTGCATTTTGGGGTACTTTTTACTGAGGCGGGTCCGGCAATCCAGGAAATTTCCCTGCTTGAGCTAGCCGCCTTGGTAGCCAAAATCCATTCCTAGGCATCTTGAATTTTCACCCGTTTATAGGGCTGACTGTAGCAAGGGTGTATAGGTAAGTGTGCAGAAAGGGTAGGGAGAAAATGCCTTTTTGAAAAAAATAGTATAGATTCTCACTGCAGTCCATTGTTTTGAATTATTATTGCAACTATCTTTATAGCTGCAATTTTGTTCTGAGTGTTTCATTCAGACTTCTTACTCATTACAAAAATTTGCTCATTACATCTTAAAATGTAACAAAAATATGGGGCAGAATTTTCCCGTCGGCAAGCAGGGGTCCGGGGCCCACTTGTCGATGCATAAAATGACGCACAGTGATGTCGGGCGGAACTCCCAACGTCACCGCACCCCATTTAAATTTTCTGCTAGGCAGGGGCGCAGCAAAATCAGCTGTGCGCCCGCCGACCTGTCAATGGCCAATTGAGGCCATTGACAGTCATTTAGCTAATTATTGGACCTGCCCCTCCAACCTTAAGGTTGGTGGGCAGGCCGGGAGCCCTTGCGGGAATTAGAAAAAGCATGAAACCTCATCCACGGGAGGGATGAGGTTTCATGTAGGTTTTTAAAAATGTTATTAAAGTTTTTGTAAAAATTATGGACATGTCCCAACTCATGTGAAAGTGTGAGTATTTTTTTTCTATTTTAATATTTGTCACAGAACAGCCGATCTCTCTGAGGCAGCACCCAGCCTCAGGGAGATGAGTGCGCTGTTTTGTGCGCATGTGCGAAAGAGCGCACTCTCGATTTAGAGATTCCCCCCAACCCCCCCCACCGACCCCCTGCCTGTACAGGGAGCGCATAGCGCTTCCGTGCGGACGTTGAGCTGGACGGGCCTTAATTGGCCCACCCACGTAAAATGGCGCCGTGCCCCCAATCAGGGGTGCCGGTTGGAGGCATGCCTGTGCGTGCCCGCCATTCAACTTCGCCCCTGAAGGGGGGAAATCCTGCCCATGAAATAGTTGTATAATCTTAGCTCCAACTCAATCTACTCACCAATATTCCTTGAAGATCTTCTTCTTCACATTCTTCTGGTTCTCTACCAAAGTTTTCTCTGGTTTTCTGGTAAATTTAATGGTTTGGGTGATTTATTTTCAGAATCATAAAATTGAATGAAATTTAACTTCAATATTACATAATATTACTAAACAAAGTTATGAAATATTGTTCCAACATACCAGGATGTCCTGTATTTCATCTTTAGAGCATTTAATATGGTAGTGCACCATGTCTTGGGCAATGTCTTTCCTATTTTCTAGTTTGTTCATTTTGTCATATGTATCAGTGTTCAAAACAGACCACCCCAGGAACTGTGTCAAGGCCTACAAAAAATAAAGAGCTGTCAATATGTAGCTTTTTGTAGTTTGTTAGGGTTCTATTGAAACCAGATTGAACCTTACTTCCATCAGACTTTCATCCATTTCATCAAATGGCTTTCCATCCTTCCTGTTATAAAAGGTGGCAACTCCAACAATTTCCTCTTTCTTGTTCACAATTGGCATCGACAGCACATTCTTAATTGTCCATCCCAAAGCATCAAGTGGCTCTTTCTGTAAGTGTTATAGTATTTGATTATGAGACACGTCGGAATTTGCGGCTAATGCAATAATGTAATAATGTGTCTGAGAAACTGTACTTTCATTTTGGATCTATCCATCCACGTGAACACCAATATATTTACAAAGAAATATTGAGCTGGAACTAGTCCGACTGTTGTGACACCCGCTGGCAGGCCCAAACGTCACTGGGGATCTGGCACAGCTCCGTAGCAGTCATCTGAATGCAATTACATTGCGACAAACTCTTGAATGCGGGTGAGATGGGCTTGACCCTGGATTACATGGCAGAAGTAGCTTTGGCATCGGGAATCCTGCATCACTGGCGCCATTTACAAAGGGCAGCTAGCCCTGTGTTAGAGTTAGAAATTGTCTTGCAGGCTTTTTAAGAAAGTTTTCCAGTTTAAATCTCCAGCACTTGAACTTCTGTTGCTCTATCACAAAAAAAATGTCGCAAAATCCAGGGAGAAGATGCCTCCCCCATCACACAAGATCATTCAGAGGCATCAACAAGTTCAACTGAGGTCTGAGATATCACAATCAAGCCAACACGTCCTCCTCAGTTCTCAAGGATGAAAAAGGAAGGGGTGTTTGATTCCCATGCTGCCACTACCTCTCTTTTTACTTTCAGGAAGCCTCCTAAGTGTCCTTTGTTTACGGACTCAGATTTGTGATGCCACTTCAAGGGTTGGCCACTCTGCACCTCTGTTGTGCGCTGCCCCTTTGAATTTTGGACCTAGCACATCTATGTTTTGAATTTCCTGTCTGAGCCCCTCTTAGTAAAGCCCCTCAGCTAGTTTTTACACCTCCAAGAAAACATCTGCAACATCAGTCCAGTGCCCTATGACCCATTCTCCTGGAAGTCCAAAGGACTCTCACAGTGAGCCAAGAAAGCCACATATAAGCCACCCGCTTTCATTGGGCGGGTTACTGAAGGCACGAGAGACATGTGCGAGTTTCATTGAATTGAGGACGCAGGATTAAATCGTATCAAATTGCATTTAAATTGTATGTGAGCACCCAATTAAAAATGTCAATGAGCTTCCTGCTGCTAATAGGCGAGTTTCCTGTTTTGTTACCTTCCCATCTCCAAATTAATCGCTTACACTTTTCCTGCCACCAGGAGTCTGACACGCAGCCCCCTGCGCAATTCTCCATGCCTGCCTGCCACCTTGCCCGGTCAAGTGGGCTCCACAAAATCCAACCCACT
The DNA here is from genome assembly GCF_964194155.1 of Cetorhinus maximus. Taxonomy (NCBI): domain Eukaryota; kingdom Metazoa; phylum Chordata; class Chondrichthyes; order Lamniformes; family Cetorhinidae; genus Cetorhinus; species Cetorhinus maximus. The sequence continues at coordinate 83,942,532 of NC_135888.1, read as the reverse complement.
ATTTTTTTTGCTGTTTCCTACCTGAAATTCAAAGAATTCATCTGCAGCTGCGTTCATAATGTTGCATATCTGGAAAACATGAAATATAGATGTTTTTTCCCCTTAATCCTAATTCTTTCTACTGCAATAGATGAATTGCATTGTAACAGCAACTTGGTTTATATAACGCCAAACACAGCAAATTACTGTTGTACGTGCTGTAGGATTAAAACACTTACAAGACTAGATTCTGCAACGTATGTTGGCAATCTGCTAACTAGGGCCCAATGGTCTGGAGGCGGGTTCCTGAAGAAAATAAATCACCTAAATTAGATGAGAAGGTTTAACTTGAAATGGTAATTGCAGTTATTTTCTTTCTATTTGCAACTGAATACCCAAATAAGCAAAGCCAAATAAGTCCAATGTTTAATAAGATAAAGAAAAATAAAACTCTGACTGCAGGTTATCTGAAACAAAAACAATAAAAGCGGACAACGTTGGGATTGAAAATGCCTCAAAAACTGTAAATCCCATTTCAAGTTTTAAAGAAATATTCTAATAAACATTCTTGAAATGCAGTATAGGGTTCATTTTGTCCTTTATTTTGCAGTGTTGTTGGTCTCCGTAATGGGAGAAGAAACTTGGGGAGAAAGACAGCTTAGCCTACTGTCATCACCTCTTTCCATCCCTATTCGCTTAGAGGGAACTTGGTTAGAAATAACTGATGAAGAATTTGACAAACCCTGTCGTTATTTGTTTTGAGATTGGGGTCTGAGCCCTCATTCTCCTTTTTGCTGCTGCTATTTTGAAAATGCTATTCTTTTGCTTCAAATAAACAAATTAATTAATTAACTAGATAACATGGCAATTATCTCATACTAAAGATATTTAAACTATTTCATTTGCATTTCCAGAGGGATAGGTGGTGACATTCAGGTCAAGCACTCAGTACATGGAATGCACACCCCAGTGCCAACAATGACACCCGCATTAGTGGCCCTTCTTTTTTCCTAGTAAGCATCAAGCTTAAGTAAATTGAATAAATAATAATTCCTCCTGAATTACAGACGTAACTATTTCCATCTGAAGGCAAGAATCAGTGCCCCAAAACAGTTTTCTTATGGGATGTATCCCAGTTTCAGCTATAATCAAATTCCATTCTTGCACCACACACACGTCCAAGGTAAACAAAAATAAAATCTTTAGGCCAAATTTAATGCCCTCCTCCGAGGTGCGTCTCAAATGTATGGAGGGCATTTAATCGGGCTACAGGATGTGGGGTGGGGACCCCACCATCTCCCTACCTCTGTCCTGATTCAGTTCGGGGTGGGAAGGCTCATGGACGGCCTTCCTGCCACAATGCCAATTGATGTTCTGAAGTGGGTATAAGTGCCTCATCCAGCCTCTGCTGGTATTCAACTAGCGGTGGCTGGGCAATTGCCACGCTGGGAGCCCGAAAGGCAAAATTTTGTCAGGCACTCAGCGCTTGATTGAGGGACCCGGAATTGCAAAGGGATAAGAATCACTGCTGAGATCCAGCCTCCTGCCCTTTCTTCCAATCTTCCGATGCCCCACCCTTGCACCACTGCAACCCCCACTCCACGACCATACTCATCCGTGGTCTGCATCTCTCACTGATCCTGTGCCTCTGGTGGGTTCTTTCCTGGCAGCTACCACCTCTCCCCCAATGGCTTTGATGGAAATGAGGAACTGCCGGCCTCTGATTGGCTGGCAGCTCTTGGGCTGGGGGTGGTCCTTAACCCTGGGAAAGGCCCACTACCAGCACCTAAATATATGATTGGGGCTTAATAAGGTGGGCCTTCCCCAAAGGAGGCAATGTGAGGCTCTTTCTGGCTCTCTAGCTGTGGGCAAGACCCCAATGACCTGGATTAAATTCTGCCCTTCCTGTGACAAGGAAGGGAGAGATAGATTGTAATAAAAGGCACAGGACAACGGAACTGATTGAAATGAAGGGAGACGGAAAAGGGAAAAACAACACAGAGCAACATTCTGTTTTTATTTTGTTGGATTTGACTATACTGCAGCACACTCAGCTGCTCTCCTATTTCTAAGGATGAAGATGAGAGGGATAGAAGCAAATTGAAAGCAATGAAGAAGAGAGTAAAGGGACAAACAGCTAAGAAGTGGCCACTAGTGGTGCAGAGACTAAAATCAGGCATGTTCAAGAGACCAGAGTTAGAGGAGTGCAGCTATATCAGAGGGTTGTGGGTCTGGAGGAGAGTTGGGGATAGAGAGGAACGAAGCCTTGAAGGGTTTTGAAACAAGAATGAGAATTTTAAAATTGAGATGTTGTTTAACCAGGTTCTAATGTAGATCAGTGAGCACAGGGGTGATGGTGAACAGGACTTGGTGTGAGTTATGATACAAGCAGCGAGGCTTTGGATGACCTCAAGGTTATGGACAGTAGAACAAGGAGGGCCGGTCAAGAATAGTCAAGTCCAGATAACAAAGGTATGGATAAATATTTTGACGATGAACTGAGGCAGCAGTGATGTAGGGTGGTGTAGAAATAGGTGCTGGAGTCTCATGTAGGATTCCAAGTAGGAATGATAGGTTTCCTTCCCTGAAGGATATTGATTAACCAGTTTTAAAAAAAATTTCAACATCATTTGACGCCATCTTTCCTGATGCGTGTCCATAAAGTAACAGCTTTATCACATTCACTTTCATACTTGTCATGGTGGGAGTGTGACATTATACCTCTGGTTTACTAAACCTAGTATATAACCATTATGCTGCCGTGCACCCACCAATAAAGTTTACAAGCTTATTTGGGATTTTCACTAATCCTCCTAAAGTGAAGCCCACCTTCAGTCAAAGCCTGTGTATAATAGCTCCAGATATGTACCCTTATTAAAATAATAAATTTACTGTCAACATCCAGAACCTGTCTGTTGATTTAGTAATGTCATTATATTACTGAATCATCCAAATTATAAATAGTCATTTGGTGGTACAGAACTTGAGTATTGCTGAAAAAAGACATGTTGAAGCTTTTTGTTTCGCACTCATCAGGACTTTTTACAAGAATACCAATATAGGGGAAAACAACAATTTATACTGTATAAGAAGAGAGTGCTGATTGATTGGTAAGTGGACTCTAATTGGTTGAGGCATTGCCAATGGAGAATGCACCTGTTGATGGTGACTGACAGTTAACTGTCAAGCATTGTTTGAAATTTAAATCAGGCAGCCTGACCCTGATTGGTTAAGGCATTGTCCTGAGAAATGAGTCAGCGAATAGCTGTCATTTATTTTGTTTAGCTGAAACAGGCACAATGTGTGTACATGCTCTTTCTGTCTACAAAGAACAGGGCCCTGTGTATTAATATATGTAGCTTCCAGTACACTCAAACGCACAACACTGCGAGCCCAACTGACAATCTTAAATTGGTTGTCTATGTAATTCTTAATATATTGAGGATTATTTAGCAAATGTTGTCCAATCATGGAATCACATCTAGCGTTGGATACTATGTTTTGAGTTTTGAAAGCACGGATTGGTTGGGTACGATCTGTACCCTGCCCATGGTGAACAGCAGCTGGGACATAATTACCTGGAAAAACTCAGCAAGTCTGGCAGCATCGGCGGAGAAGAAATCAGTTAACGTTTCGAGCCTTCATGGCCCTTCGGCAGAACTGCAGCATAGTTTCAACAATTTCGGGCTCGGCATGATGCTGAACTCTTCTTCCGCAGTTGAAACTATGCTGCAGTTCTGCCGAAGGGCCATGAAGGCTCGAAACGTTAACTGATTTCTTCTCCGCCGATGCTGCCAGACTTGCTGAGTTTTTCCAGGTAATTCTGTTTTTGTTTTGGATTTCCAGCATCCGCAGTAGCTTTTAGCTTTTTGTTTTTAGCAGCTGGGACATGTTGTTTGATACGATCTGCCAGTCTTTGGGATGTATGGCATACATACCTAGCATCACACTGGCACTGAAATTCATATACTACATCACTAATTTGTGTGATAGGCAGAACGTCTTTTTGGCTTGCCGGCAGCATCCTGTTAGTGGCCAATACCACTCATGTTTGCTATTGTATAGTAGCAGCATGAAGCAGCTAGCTACGCCTATTGCTCAAGGTTTTGCCCTTCCAGGGTAATCTGAGATAGACTGGACACGTTTCAGGGTTAAAAAAAGCAGCCTTCGGCACATTCATGAGTTTGCGTGATATACAACGCAAAATGACCTGATCAGGGTATCCATTATCCCGCAGGATGCCTTTTAAGCACCCTAATTCAGCATCAAGATTGCATGGTGAGCAAATGGCTCAGGCCCTATATACAAGGTTGCCAGTTGGACCAATGTTATAGCGTGTGGAACTGTAAGAAGCTCAACGCGTATATTGACCAGTGAATGTAGGCTTGCGGTTGACCGTGGTAGAGAACCCCCTGGCAGATTTCTCAACTAGTAAGAGTTCATTTGTCTGCTCCATTTTAAAGGTGAATTTGAGCACAGGATCGAGCCCATTAAGACATGTAGAAAATTATTACATGCAGCTGTGGATTTAAATATAGCAAATATATCATCCACATCTTGGAAATATGCGAGGGGTGTTATTCAATCAAAGACACGTTTCTCAGGGAACCCAACAAAGATGTTTGCGAGAGCTGGACCTACAGGGGATCCCATGGCAACACCATCTATTTGGGCATACATGGTGTCATTAAAACTGAACTCAACTGAGCAAGTTGCCGAGTTCATAGAATACTGATTCACACAATGGCAGTGGGTCTAGATTGTCATTGTTTACCCCGTATGTTGGTATTCTTGTGAAGTGTCCTGATGAGTGCAAGATGAAAAGCTTCAACATATCTCTTTTCTCAGCAATATGTCTGAATGACATCTGACATGAGGTCATGAATATATAATATATATATATATATATAATATATAAACATATAAAACATATTCAAATATATGTGTATATTTCAACATATAAAAAGGAAGAGAAAGGCAAAAATGAACCCTTGGAGCATGAGGCTGGGAAAGTAATAATGGGGAACCAGGAAATGGCAGAGAAGTTAAATAAATACTTTGCATCAGTCTTCATGGTAGAATACACTAATAGCATCCCAAAAATACTAAATAATCAAGAGGAAAAACTGGCGGAGGAAGTAGATACAATAACTATCACTAGGGAAAAAGTACTATCCAAAGACCAATACATCCCCTGGACCTAATGGTTTGCATCCGAGGATATTAAAGGAAGTAGCTATAGAGATAGTGGATGCACTGGTAATAACCTTCCAAGAATCCTTAGATTTTGGAAAAGTCCCAGAGGATTGGAAAACTGCCAATGTAACACCCTTATTCAAAAAGGGAGGGAGACAAAAAACAGGTAACTATAGGCCAGTTAGCTTAACATCTGTCATTGGGAAAATGCTAGAGTCTATTATAAAGGATGTGATAGCAAAGCATTTAGAAATGCATAATATAATCAAGCAGAGTCAGTATGGCTTCATGAAGGGGAAATCATGCCTGACAAATTTATTAGAATTCTTTGAGGAGGTAACAAGCAGGATAGATAAAGGGGAACCAGTAGGTGTAATAAATTTGGATTTCCAAAAGGTGTTGGACAAGGTACCGCACATAAGGCTACTTAATAAGGGAAGAAACCATGGTGCTGGGGGTAGTATATTAGCATGGATAGAGGATTGGCTAACTAATAGGAGACAGAGAATTGGGATAAGGGGTGCATTTTCAGAATGGTAACCAATAACTAATGGAGTGCCACAGGGATCAGTGCTGGGGCAAAATTATTTACAATGTATGTTAATGATTTGGATGAGGGAAGTGAATGTGCTATTGCCAAGTTTGCGGGTGATGCAACAACAGGTGGGAAGGCAAGTGGTGAGGATGATGCAAGGAGTCTACAGAGGGATATAGACAACTTAAGTGAGTGGGAAAAAACTTGGCAGGTGATATATAATGTGGGAAAATGTGAGGTTATGCACTTTGGCAGGAAGAATAGAGGAACTGAATATTATTTAAATCGAGAAAGATTGCAGGAAGCTGCAGCACAGAGGGATTTGGGGGTACTTGCGTATGAATCACAAAAAGCTAGCATACAAGTTCAGTAGGTAATAGGGAAGGCAGATAGAATGTTGGCCTTTATTTCAAAGGGAATGGAGTATAAAAATAGGGAAGCCTTGCTAAAACTATACAAGGCATTAGTTAGACCACCTAGAATACCGTGAACAGTTTTGGTCCCCGTATCTAAGGAAAGGTATACTCGCATTGGATGTAGTCCAGAGAAGGTTCACTAGGGTTGATCCTGGGCATGGAGGGATTTTCTTATGAGGAGAGTGCTGAGGGGTGATGGTTAGAAGGACCACCTCAGTTCTGCGGGGCCTCATTCCAGTTGTTTTAAAAGTTGTTAGGTCTTGTATCCCTCATCCCTCAACCTCAACCATCCCTTATGGCCCCTAAAACCCTCCATGCCAACTCAATGCCAACTCATTTCCCCCATCCACACCTATGGCCCCTTATACCCACCATATCACCCCCATAGCTACTACAGTAATGGGAATACTGATGCGACCTAAGGTTGGGAAGTCTCCGGGACCTGATGGCCTGCATCCTAGGGTTTTTAAAGAAGTGGCTGCAGAGATAGTGAAAGCATTGGTTGTAATCTTCCAAAATCCCTTAGATTCTAGAAAGCTCATTGTGGATTGGAAAACTGAAAATGTAACATTCTGTCCAAGAAAGGAGGGAGACAGAAAACAGGAAACTATAGGCTAGTTAGCCTAACATCTGTCATTGGGCAAAAGCTATAATCCATTATTAAAGATGTGATAGCAGGACGTTTAGAAAATCAAAATTTAGCAGGCAGAGTCAACATGGTTTTATGAAAGGGAAATCATGTTTGACAAATTTATTAGTGTTCTTTGGGGATATAACAAACATGCTGGGTAAGGGGAAACCAGAAGATGTAGCATATTTGGACTTAAAAAATGGTATTTGATAGGATGCCACGTAAAAATGTTGCTACAAAAGATAAGAGTATATGGTGTTGGGGTAATATATTAGCATGGTTAGAGGAGTGGCTAACTAACAGGAAACCAGGAGTTGGGATAAATGGGTAATTTTCAGGTTGGCAAACTATAATTAGTGGAGTGCCACAGGAATCAGTGCTGGGGCCTCAATTATTTATTATCTATGTTAATGACTTGGATGAAGGGACTGATTGTAATGTGCCAAATTTGTTGACAATACAAATATAGATAAAGTTGTGAGGAGGATACAAAGAATTCACAAAGGGATATAGATAGGTTAAGTGAGTGGGAAAAAAATTGGCAGATAGAGTATAATGCTGAAAAATATGAGGTTGACCACTTCAGCAGGAAGAACAGAAAAGCAAAGTATTATTTAAATAGAGAGAAACTGCAGAGTGCTTCATTACAGAGGGACAAAGGTGTCCTTGTACATCAATCACAAAACATGCAGCATGCAGGTACAGCAAGTAATTAAGAAGGCAAGCAGAATGTTGGCCTTTATTGCAAGGTGGATAGAGTATAAAAATAGGGAAGTCTTGCTACAACTGTACAGGGCATTGGTGAGACCACACCTAGAATACTGCATTCAGTTTTAGTCAGCTTCCATAAGGAGGGGCATACTTACATTGGAGGCAGTACAGAGAAGGATCAGTAGGTTGATTCCTGGGTTGTAGGGTTTGTCTTATGAGGAAAGTTTGGGCCTATACTCATTGGAGTTTAGAAGAATGAGAGGTGATCTTATTGAAACATATAAGATTCTGAGGGGGCTTAACCTGGTAGATGCTGAGAGGATGTTGCCCCTCTGGTGTGTGTGGAGGGAGCGTGGGGTGTTGTTAGGAGGCAGTGGAATCTACAACTAGGGGTTACAGTTTCAAAATAAGGGGTCTCCCATTTAAGATGGAGATGAGGAGAAATTTCTTCTCTCAGAGGGTCATTTGCATTTGGAATTCTCTCCCCTAGTGAGCAGTGGAGGCTTGTAATTTCATATATTCAAAGCTGAGCTAGACATTTTTTTATTGATAAGGGAATCAAGGGTTATGGAGGACAGACAGGAAGGTGGAGTTAAAGCCACATCGGATCAGCCATGATCTTATTGACTGCTGGAGTAGCTCAAGGGGCAGAAGGCCTATTCTACTTCTATTTCTTGTGTTCTTATGTTCACCCAGTATCGACCACGGCAGACCTCAGGAGCCATGCGGAGATGAAAAAAGTAAACTTCTAATAATCTAATACAGCTCTCATTCCTACAAGCTTGATAGTGAAAAACTCCCATTCATTAAACCCATTCAAAGCTTTTAAATCTCCTTACGTGGTTAATCTCTTACAAAACCAAACTTATATTCAGACCCCACATCAAAGATAGCTAATCCTTTATTAAAATCTTTAAACTGTTAATTAAACTGCAAACTCAGGACCCCCTGCTAAGACAATTGTAGCTTATGAAATTCAGCCAAGTGTTCAGAATGACATAATGATAGTACTTGGAGAAATTTCAACAAAGAGCACTATTGAACCTGCATGACCAGATGTTAATTTTTATTTCTAACCTATGCCTGTTGATCAAAATAATCCAGCAGATGGTACTGTTAAACTCTCACTGACAGCTGCAGCCTTTTTTTTTAATTTTAGAGTGGGACATTTAAAAAAAACATCAGATTATACTGACCATAGTCGTCCTTCGAGGCCACTTATCTCTACTCCATCAATTGGTGACTCTAACACTGCTGGTTAAGGCCCTTTGAACAGCCAAAATGAGGTCTGTTTGAACTCACACCAAGTTCAACTGGCCCGACTGAGTTCTGGTTTCCCTCCTGTGTGAGTCATGCCACACCCCTTTCCCCTATCAGCAAAGATTGGACCTGTTGAAAATGGAGGTGGGATTTCTGAATCTGGGTCCTGCGCACCATTTTTAAAGGTCTGTGGATCTTCCCAACTCCATGAAAATATGGCCTTCTGTCCATCTGCATTGCATATGTGGCTTCCCATCCCAGCAATAAAACCCCTATCATTTGTTTGAATTCCCACTCTATAAATACACTAACTAAACATTCATTGATCTCACAAAACATCAACTGCCATGTGTTGACAGGCGGGCTTGTTCTTTCTGCTTGCTCAGTGTGGAACTGGTGTCGCAAAACTGGGGGCAGAAATGTGTGCTGAGCAGGCAGGCGCGCACCCAACCCGTTGGAGTGTAAAATGACGCGTGATGACATCAGGTGAACATCCCGACGTCATTGCGCACTCTCGCGATCTTTTGGTTGGTGGGCGCGCATGAGAGGCGGCAGTGTGCCTGTCGACAATTAAGAGGCCTATTAAGGCCCTAAGTAATTAATTAAGTAGCATTTTTCACAGCCTGCTCAACCGTTTGGTTGGCAGGTGGGCGAATAAGCAAGGCGGCCTTTGCAGTTTTAATAAAACCTCATCCACGTGCAGGATGAGGTTCCCAACGGTCGCTTAAAAAAAAAATCAATAAAAAATTTTTAACGTCCTTTTTCACATGGCCCTCTTCATGTGACTGAGTCACATATGGGGATACGTTCATATCATTTGTAAAAAGGTTATTTTTCATTTTAAAATCCTTCAGCTCCCTGAGGCAGATCTGTGCCTTCAGGGAGCTGTCTGTGCGCGCTCCCCTGTGCATGCGCACACTTCAGCACTCGTGCTTCTCCCACCGCTAATTGGCCAGCCAGTGTGAAATCATGGTCAGAGCCCGATCGCAGGGGGCGTTCGGACTCGCAGCCGTTCCCGGGCCCGCTCGATGAGGGGAAAATCCTGCCCTGGAAGAAAATTCTAAATAAGATTCCATTCTAAATATCAAAACAATCAAATCCCTTTCTCCCAATCCATTTCTTCCCTTATTTTGTTGGTGAATCCAAAAGTGGACATGAGAAATAAATTGCATTAACTCAGAGAAGTGCATCCTTTCCTCAGCCTTTTATTGAACACAGACTTACGGGATGACTTTAATTTCCTCTTTTCCATGAAGGATGTAATCAATTATTTTGTAGAAGTTTATTTCCTACGGATAAAAACAAAGCATGTAAGAATGAAAATGTTGGAACAGAAGCAGTAACTTTTGACTGAAACTCATCTAAATCGTACCCTTCCATCTGGGGTTCTTGGGCCATCATAAGGTGGTACTTCGCCCATTTGTACTGGCCAAAGATCAAAAAATTCCTACAGTTGAAAGGACAAAAACAAAATAAAAAGGAAGTTATTTGTACACATTTCATAGTCAAGTCAATGCTTCCATTTTTAAAGTATAGATGCAGAAAATACAAGACCTTTTCCTTTGTCATGTCCAGGAGTGCAACTGAGTATCTGTCACAGTTCAAAAAGGCGCGCACTGTGTAAAGGGCTTTGTGAAACTGACGCTCAATATCAGTCAGTTCTTCAAATACTTTGCTTGCAGACCATAAAAGAACCTGTAGAATAAATGCATGTAGATTTAATTGTAAATGCAGGAACATTAGCACATTTCCCATACTATTCAAGCCTAAAAGTTAATCAGATTTAACTTGTAAGACATAGGCTAATTGTGATGCAGGCAACAACTTTTTTCTGGCAAAGAAACAGTGTGGCAATGATGCTGCCGGTACTCTTTTCTTACTGTATACATCAATAATCTGGATTTAAGAATTGAGGAAACAATATCAAAATTTTCCAATGACGCCAAATTGGAGGCATTGTAAATTGTGACAAAGATCAGGAATGACTGACGAGGATATACAGTAGTTAGTCCAGCAGGAAGTTAGGTAGCAGCTGCAATTCATTATAGTGAAAACTTATAAAAGTTTTATAAATAACAATAGAGAAAAAAAGCACACCTTAATGGTGTAGAGGAGCAGTGGAGCCTTGGCCTACAGATATAGAGATCTTCTACATTCTACAAGATGCACTGCAGCTAAACGGCAAGGATCCCTCGACAGCGCCATCCAAACCTGCGACTTCTACCACCTAGAAGAACAAGAGCAGCAGGCGCAGTGGATCACCGCCACTTCTCCAAGTTCTCCTTCAAATTGGCCACCATTCTGATTTGGAACTATATCACCATTTCTTGATTGCCACTGGGTCAAAATCCTGGAATTCCCTCCCTAACTGCAGTGTGAGTGTACCTACACCAGATGTACTGTAGTGGTTCAAGAAGGTGGGTCATGGGCAATTAGGAATCGGCAATAAATGCTGGCCTTGCCAATGATGCTCACACCCTATGAATGAATAATAAAAGCAGATGGCAGTGCAAGTAGATAATGTCATTAAGAAACGCATTTAGAATGCTTGATTCTATATCTCAAGCATGGGTTCCCAAACTGTGTTATACATCCTCCTGAGGGTACACAGGAGAAATAATGGTGGATTTTCTTTATTACCGTAAATTGTGGCATATAAGTAGACCCCACTTTTTAGCCATGACATACTATACTTATTTTAGCAGTCAGGCTCAATGTTTTGCCCCACAAATGCATGTTTTACTTACTGGCACCTTATAACTGGGTGCAAGGGATCAAGCAGGCAATAAGGGCTGTGTAGCTATAATGCATGGGAGTTTAAGAAATGTTCACTCTTTTCATTGGAACCAATGACATTTCAAATTGGCAACCATCCACACGAATGCCAGTGGTTCACTTTTATACTCAGTGTTGTTGCGAATATGTAGTTCATGGTTAATGTTAAAATATTAGAGGTAGTTTTTATATCAGGGAAGATTAAAGTTGTAAAGTGTAAGGTAACTAAAATGCTGGGCTTTAGAGATTGCCAGAACACTTAAAAGAATAGGCAGCTCAGAAGATTACCCACGTTTGTTTAATAGAGTCAGAATAGAAGAGATGGAGCCATAAAACAGCAAGTGGGCTTACTTAGCTGGGGAATTTGTAAAGAAGGGATAATTGGCTTGGCCACTAGGGCCATCTGTCACTGTCCCTTCCCACCTACATCCGTGATTTCTCTGACACCTTACGTCACATCAACAATTTCCAGTTCCCTGGCCCCAACCGCTTCCTCTTCACCATGGATGTCCAATCCCTCTACACCTCCATCCCCCACCAGGATGGTCTGAGGGCCCTTAGCTTCTTCCTCGAACAGAGGCCCGAACAATCCCCATCCACCAGTACTCTCCTCCGTCTGGCTGAACTTGTTCTCACACTGAACAATTTCTCCTTTAACTCCTCTCACTTCCTCCAAATAAAAGGTGTGGCTATGGGTACCCGCATGGGCCCCAGCTATGCCTGTCTCTTTATGGGGTATGTGGAACATTCCTTGTTCCAGTCCTACTCCGGCCCCCTCCCACAACTCTTTCTCCGGTACATCGATGATTACTTCGGTGCTGCTTCATGCTCTCGTCGGGACCTGGAAAAATTTATTAATTTTGCTTCCAATCTCCACCCCTCCATCATTTTCACATGGTCCGTCTCTGACACTTCTCTTCCCTTCCTTGACCTCTCTGTCTCAATTTCTGATGATAGACTGTCCACCAATATCCATTACAAGCCTACCGACTCCCACAGCTACCTCGACTACAGCTCCTCACACCTCGTTTCCTGTAAGGACTCCATCCCATTCTCTCAGTTCCTTCGCCTCCGTCGCATCTGTTCTGATGACGCTACCTTCAAAAACAGTTCCTCTGACATGTCCTCCTTCTTCCTTAACCGAGGTTTTCCACCCACGGTCGTTGACAGGGCCCTCAACCGTGTCCGGCCCATCTCCCGCGCATCCACCCTCACGCCTTCTCCTCCCTCCCAGAAACATGATAGGGTCCCCCTTGTCCTCACTTATCACCCCACCAGCCTCCGCATTCAAAGGATCATCCTCCGCCATTTCCGCCAACTCCAGCATGATGCCACCACCAAACACATCTTCCCTTCACCCCCTCTGGCGGCATTCCGTAGGGATCGTTCCCTCCGGGACACCCTTGTCCGCTCCTCCATCACCCCCTACTCCTCAACCCCCACCTATGGCACCTCCCCATGCCCACGCAGAAGATGCAACACCTGCCCCTTCACTTCCTCTCTCCTCACCGTCCAAGGGCCCAAACACTCCTTTCAAGTGAAGCAGCATTTCACTTGCATTTCCCCTAACTTAGTCTACTGCATTCGTTGCTCCCAATGCGGTCTCCTCTACATTGGAGAGACCAGACGCAAACTGGGCGACCGCTTTGCAGAACACCTGCGGTCTGTCCGCAAGAAAGACCCAAACCTCCCTGCCATTTTAACAAGCCACCCTGCTCTCTTGCCCACATGTCTGTCCTTGGCTTGCTGCATTGTTCCAGTGAAGCCCAACGCAAACTGGAGGAACAGCACCTCATCTTCCGACTAGGCACTTTACAGCCTTCCGGGCTGAATATTGAATTCAACAACTTTAGTTCTTAAACTCCCCCTCCCCCCATCCCCACCCCATTTCCTCCCCCTCCTTTTTTTTTGTTGTTTTCAATAATTTATATAGATTTTTCTTTTCCCACCTATTTCCATTATTTTTAAATCTACAACTAATACCTTGTCAATCTTTCCACCCCACCCCCACTAGAGCTGTACCTTGAGTGTCCTGCCATCAATTCTTAATTAGCACTTTTCTTAGATAATACCACCACCTTCAACACCTCTTTGATCCTTTTGTCTGTGACATCTTTTGATTATCTGCTCCTATCACTGCTTGCTTGTCCCTACAACCATCCCACCCTCAACTTCTCTCCCCCCGCCCTCCGCCTTAAACCAGCTTATATTTCACCCCTCTCCTAACTATACTTCAGTTCTGTTGAAGGGTCGTGTGGACCCGAAACGTCAACTCTTTTCTTCTCCACCGTTGCTGCCAGACCTGCTGAGTTTTTTCAGGTAATTCTGTTTTTGTTTTGGATTTCCAGCATCCGCAGTAGTTTTTTGTTTTTGTCACTGGCTCATCCTGCTTTCTACTCTTAATGTCGCCATTAGCACCTCCTTTAGCCAGTATCACCACTATCAACACCCCTTCAACCTTTTGTTTATGACATCTTTTGCAATCTCTCCTTTGCCTCCACCTATCGCTGGCCTTCTATCCAGCTTCACCTGTTCCACCCCCCTTAAACAGTATATATTTCACCACATTTTTACTTCTCTTTAGTTCTGAAGAAGAGTCATACGGACTTGAAATGCTAACTCTGTCTTCCTTTCCACAGGTGCTGACAGACCTGCTGAGTTTTTCCAGCAATTTTTGTTTTTGTTCCTGTATTAAATAGGTAATGTACATAGAAATTCCCAACCCTTTGTCAAGAAAACGTTGTTTAGATTTACCTGCCCTTTCCTGGTTTCACACCCATGGAGGTAATTCATTTGGTAGATCTTGAGTGTTAAGTTGAGAAAATTGAGATACTTTAACAAAATCTGTAAAGGAAAAATAAAGTATTTTCAATATAATAGACTAAAACTAAAAAACGTCGGTCCCAAAACTCCACCAGTATATTTTCCCTACACTAGGACCCAGATTTTCGAAGAGCTGGAATAACTCCAGAGCCATTTAAAAATGGTGGGCGGGACCTGATTCTGGGATTCCTACCCCCATTCCCCATGCCTCAAATTTTTGCTGGCGTGGGATAAGGATGCGGGTAGTGAGCTGTCACCTTGCTCTCTGGACGTGGCCGGCTCCATTGTGGAGGTAAGGGTCTCCTAGCTCCTGCAGTTTTTGCAGTGCCGGCCAACTTCTCCAGGATTCATGCTTCACGGCCCCTCAGAGGTGTCATGAACCACAGTCTGGATTCAGGAAACTTTTGAAAGGTAAGTTCAAAAAGTCTTACCCATGCCCAATGCCCCTTCCATGACCTCTGTGCCGTATCCTTTACAACTTAGTGTTACCTCATGCTCCCACTGACCCCCATAGCCTATTTTAATCTCCATGCAAACTCACGCCCCTCAGCCACTCTCCATAGCCCCCAATGCTGTCCATGCCAAACTCATTGCCAACTTTTTTTATTCATTCATGGTACGTGGACGTCGCTGGCTAGGTCAGCATTTATTGCCCATCCCTGGTTGCACTTGAGAAGGTGGTGGTGAGCTGCCTTCTTGAACCGCTGCAGTCCATGT